>NW_022694003.1:0-1531 GCF_011630105.1 Anneissia japonica | reverse complement strand
AAGTGTCATTTCTGGCCATCTAGAGGTACTATTTCCTCAAATTTTCTCACCTCAGCTCCAACCAATGTGGGGCTGGGGTGGGTGTCGACTTACACAATGCCCTTCCCCTCCACCGAATTAATTAAACTCCATCGAATTCGATCCAACTCGGCCACAAGTCAACTCGGCCACAAGTCAACTCGGCCACAAGTTAACTCGGCCACAAGTCAACTCGGCCACAAAAAGTTTGGCTACAGTCAACTCGGCCACAAGTCAACTCGGCCACAAGTCATCTCGGCCACAAATCAACTCGGTCGGAGACTGGATAAATACCCTTTTTCCCCTCCCTCTCCTACTTCTTCCATCTTTCTTTACTTGCATTTCTTTCCGATCATACAAAAATCTCCATAGACATTATATATTTTTTGCCAAAAGGCGTGCGCCCGTCTCCCCCCCCCACCCACCCACCACTACTGGGTCCGCCAGCCATGGTTTATAGTCCTTATCTGTGAAGACTTTTTCCACCAACAGAACGATAGCGATCGTGCCTTAATAGGGGTTTTAACGTATAGTCATATAATGAGGACATATATTCTTAACTATCGGTTGATTTCCCTTCGATTTATAATCAAGCGGTACTGGGGAGGGACAACTTGATTCCTGCTCCATAACAAGTCATCCATTCATAGAAGCGTTTATGAAGAAAGCCTACCTAAAATGGCCTAGATTGGCACGAGACCAGCTAACTCCGGCTTTGAGTATAGGAAGATAGAAACGTATTAATAGAGTATACAATATACAATTTATATTAATGCTAGTAGTGTTAATAATTTAGGTTGAAATTTCCCCCACGATTAAAATATTGTTAATTTCTTTCTTCCGAACAAGATATCCATTCGTAATTATGTATTTAGTAAAATAAATTAAATTTAACGAAATTATGGAAGAAGCATATAGGAAGAAAGAATAATAAGAAAGTAATTTGGAGTGGTCAAAAATAAACAATAATAATCATTTTGTCATTATTACATCACGTTTTTGTGAAAATCCGTTTAGGCACTAATCGTCAGAGGGGAAGGTGCCGACAGCTTACGTTTCATATTATTCGACATTATCGGTTGATTTCCCGTCGATTTATAATCAGGCTGTACTGGGGAGGGACAACTTGATTTCCTGATCCACAACAAGTCATCGTTTCGTAGAAGTCTTTATAAAGAAGGCCTACCTAAAATACAAACTTCACATTCTTTGTGTCCATACGGTAAAACGTTCCAAAGTAATGATGAAAAAAATTGTATGGCGATAGTGCGCACACAGTTGTTGGGTATTAATAAAGGGTATACAATGACGCATATTTTCGTTAAATTAATTTATACATATACATATTTGACCACAGTGCCTTTGTGACCATGTGGTTATGACGTTCGCCATGTATGCGAAAGGTCCGGGTTCGAGTCCCGGTGCCGGCTGAGTTTTTGTTTTTGTTTTTGTTTTCGTTTTGTCAGCTTCGTCGTCTGATACATTTTAATTAATATTATTTATTGCTGTTATA
>NW_022694002.1:0-758 GCF_011630105.1 Anneissia japonica | reverse complement strand
TTAAGGCAGACAAGACGAATCTCTATTTTGAAAAAATTTCTGAAACTGGAAATAATTTTTGTTCGTGAATCGCCAACCGACCTCGAGTACGCGGACGTCGAGTAGACGGACGCGGAGTACACGGACGGACTTCGAGTACACGGACGTCGAGTATACGGACGGATGTAGAGTACACACAGATGTGTATAAGAGACAGGAGTACACACGCGCGTCCGCGACACGCCGATCGACCTCGAGTACGCGGAAGTCGAGAAGACGGACGTCGAGTAGACGGACGTGGAGTACGCGGACGGATGTCGAGTACACACCCGCGTCCGCGACCCGCGGACCCATCTCGAGTACGCGGACGTCGAGTAGACGGACTTGGAGTGCACGGACGGACTTGGAGTACGCGGAAGGGTGTCGAGTACACACTCGCGTCCGCGACCCGTCGACCGACCTCCAGTACGCGGACGTCGAATAGACAGACGCGGAGTGCACGGACAGACGTCGAATAGACGGACGTGGAGTACACGGGTGGATGTCAAGTGCACACTCGCGTCCGCGACCCGCGGACACACATCGAGTACGCGGACGTCGAGTAGACGGACAGTGGAGTACGCGGACCGATGTCGAGTACACACTCGAGTTCGCGTCCCATCAATGTATCCCCAACCCGCCGACGGATGTCGAGTGTCCGCGATCCTCGACAGTTGTCGAGTACACGAACGTCGTCTCTAATTAAACTTCGAAAAAATTTGTCTGAAATCGGAAAGAAA
>NW_022694001.1:0-863 GCF_011630105.1 Anneissia japonica | reverse complement strand
CGCTGGCAAATATATAATGCAAGGCATGCTATAACATTTTGTGATAATTAGGAACGATTTTGTGAGATCATAGGTTTCAAGAAGTGTACCTTTTGGATTTTTTTTTGGGGGGGGGGTGCGTCCTCACCCTTTGCAACAAAGTCTTGGACTAAGCCTCTTTACTATAGTAGGAGGCCTGGTCCCAGTCTAGGCCTATAATATAGTAAAATTCTGTATAAGTAGTCATATGATTACAGGTTTAAATTGTACCAAGGTCAATATTAACGATCGCATTTATTTTTCATTGAAAATTAAAAAAAAACTTTAAAAAAAATATATTATATAAACTATAATACCGTAGTTCCATTCAATGGGGCCCCGACAGTTTTAAACAATAAAAGCTTGGTTCTGACGTTTGGAATCATGCTTCTGATTTTGTGATCAATCTGCTTTGCATTGTATATAGGCCCTACGTTATTAAAACATGTTTAGTTCTCACTAAAATTGGCCTATTCTCTGTATTTATTTACACCTAGAGTACATAGGCCTACTGAAGGACGTACCAGTCCGAAAGTTATGTACCACTCTATGTTCTCTAACAACGGAGTTAACAGTTCATTTTTCAATCTCCAGCAAATTTTAATATAGCATCTAAAATCCTCCTTTTTGGAATGTAAGGAAATAGATAGTACTTTATATTTGTTGGATCGATTGTAACTCCTGATTGTAGCAACCCCAAAACGAATGGCACTTCAGAAATACAGTACAGTATACCAAAACATCTCTAAAATGTTATATCCTATCGCGTTGTTTGTGTTATACACTGTTAAAAAAAAAGGTGCAAATACCTACTTAAAAAGGTACAAAACGATGCAACACCACAG
>NW_022694000.1:0-1005 GCF_011630105.1 Anneissia japonica | reverse complement strand
ATATGTATATATATATACGTATATGTATATATATATCAATATATATGTATGTATATATATATATGTATAAATATATATATGTATAAATATATATATATGAATATATATATGTATATGTGTATATATATATATGTATATGTGTATATATATATGTATATATATGTATATGTGTATATATATATACGTATATATATACATATATGTATATATATATATACACGTATATATACTTCTAAAAGTCGTGTATCATGCATAGGAACGTTGACGCCTGCAAGGCTCTGGTTTTTCTTTTTAGACGTTGTGTGTTTTTTGTTCTTTGTGCAAATTTAAATCGTTTTTATGGGACACACTTTTTATGGCTTATCCTATTAATTAATCAGGGTTGTTTGTTGCATTTTTGCCTTTCTTGTCCTGTTGTTTTAATTAATTTAATTACAATTCAATTAATTCAATTCAAACTAATCAGAATTGATTGGAAATTGGACTGGAGAATATTACCAAAATTATTAGCCAATGTTCCAAATGATAATGGTTCCCACGATTTCTCAAAATAATTTATGCTCTGCTTATGCACCTAATAACAGAATTAATTACAGAATTCACTCAAAATTGTGGTATTTCATTTTTATTTATTTTATTCAATGTCCAGGTAGATCTATTAATAATGATACAATGAGAATACAATACTTTGCACGTATGTAAGATATATAAAAAATGAAATAGAACAAATACAATAATAATGTAATCAAATCGGACCAGAATAAATAGAAATAAAATTATAATTAAAAGTGACCGAAAACTAAGAGAAGAACAGTAACTTCCGTTCTACTGAACACAGACAACGAGAAGAACTGAAATGGATTTTAAAACTCAAAACACACACTCACGGCCTCAATAAAGACTTGGGATTCATCAGTGAATTTCCTTCTGCCGCTAAATGTTCTTCTCTTAGTTTTCGGTCACTTTTAATTATAATTTTATTTCTATTTATTCTGGTTTTATTAT
>NW_022693999.1:0-1077 GCF_011630105.1 Anneissia japonica | reverse complement strand
TCCTTTTAAATCCAACCTTTACCTTTCATGGGGATTTCATTCTCCTTTATTTTTTTTTTTTTTTTTTTTTTTTTTTTTTTTTTTTTATTTTTTTTTTTGTTACAATAAGAAAGTTAGAAGTCGGAAAAGCTCATTTCCCGCCATCTAGGAATCAACATTTTCTCGGGAGAGGGCCCCCAATCCCCCTTTTATTTTTGGGATTCATCGATTTACGGAATGAAAGAATACGTATGTAACGCATGTATACTGGTAATAGGTCTATTTATTGTAATAAGAATGAGAAAAATTAACCTGACTAGCTGGGGGAAACCTTGAATTTTGAAGAACTTGAAAGTCATTAAAAGACACTTCAGAAGAAAGCTCGTTTCCCGCCATTTAGAAATCAACATTTTCCCGGGGAGAACCCGAACCCGCCTTTTGGGGTTCATTGATTCATGGAATCGTTTTCAAGAGGGGGAAACCTTGAATTTTGAAGGACCTCAGAAGTCGGGGTGAGCCCCCATACTCCACTTTCTTTTGGGGATTTATCGATTCATGGAAAAAAGAAAACGTATGCAACTACTTAATTTTTTGTATGTATATGTATATACACACATAAAATAAGAATTAGAAAAATTTACCTAGCCGTTTTCGATCAAGAGGTGAAAACCTTGAATTTTGAAGAACTTGAAAGTTTAACAGACTTTTCAAAAGTCGGGAAAGCTCATTTCCCGCCATCTATAAATCAAGAATTCCCCGGGGTAACCTGGACCCCCTCTTTAAGGTTCATCGATTCATGGAATCGTTTTCAATAGGGGAAAACATTGAATTTTGAAGGATTTAAAACTCATTAAAAGACACCTCAGAATTCGGGAAAGCTCATTTCCCCCCTAGCCTGTGTTCCAGGCCCTAATTTTGGGTTACTCACTCTTTTATTGCAATTAGTGCGCGCCATACCCGGTTTATTTTTTTTCCGCCGGATTATTCCGACTCTAAATTAACTTTTTCGTTGGTGGCGCTGTCCAGAATGAGAAAAATAATTTTAAAAAATAAGAGACTTGTGGAAAGTCTAATTTCCCCCATTCAGTAATCAAAATT
>NW_022693998.1:0-796 GCF_011630105.1 Anneissia japonica | reverse complement strand
TAAAAATAATTTGCGTTTTCTAAAGCGTTTAAACCAGCTGCAGCAAGGTTAAACTCAAAACCATTGAGTAGTACTAAAGTGCGAGGCAGCGAGGCATGCGAGGCAGCGAGGCAAAACGACGATTCATGCGAGGCATCGTTTTGCCATTGCCAAAAGTGAGAGGCATAACAACGATTCATGCGAGGCATCGTTGAAATGTTAACAACTTTGTTTTATAAACAAGATGTGTATAAGAGACAGCTATTTAATAATTATGCGTGATAGTCATTGTCAAATTTGCTACCTACTTAATTTGGTTTGCTACCACAGTGGATTTATTTTTCTCCGCCTAGGCCTAGGCTATATAGCAGTAACGTCGCTGATCACAGGGGCGGATCCTGGATCCGCTGCATTATTTTTTATTCCCATACAATTAGGGCAGAAATTATAGAGGGCGCTATTTAAGGTCAGTTTAGTGATCGTATTGTCGTAGTAGAGAAATAGTTACAGAAAGCAAGACCTAAATTAATAATTACCAATTAAATGAAAGTTTTGTTGGCCTACTGAAAAATACAATACAATTTAGCTATTCATGCCTCGTGCATCCCTCGTAGCGCAAATCAATAGGCCTACTACTACTATTGCACAACAAATTATGATATTTGGTTTTTTAGCATCCACTATTCTTGTACATAAATCTTCAATTTCCAACGTACACTTAGAATAGCAACTCGGACGTCATTACCGGTGGCCTTTACAAACACCGAACGTCGAACTTAGGTCATGCTTATGCATATTCATATTTAACAGCTCACTA
>NW_022693997.1:0-580 GCF_011630105.1 Anneissia japonica | reverse complement strand
AGTAATGTAATTTGGGAAAAATGGAAAATAACTCTATTAAGAGTTGCTAATACTGTTATCGGCTCTAAAGAAATTACAAATTCTCGCAAACAATGGTGGGATAAAATAATTGATACAGCTATTCAGGACAGGAAACAAGCTTGTAAACAACACCGGGCTTGGTCAAAGCATAACAAAGAAGATAAACAATTAGGAGATGCTCTGTGGGATAACTATAAAACTAAAAAAGCTCATGCAAGAAAATTGATTAGTAACAAAATTACACAATTTCGTGTTGAAAAAAGTATAGATATTGCTAAAGCAGGGGGTCCTAGTTCTAAAAAGTTTTTGAATGAATTAAGAGGCACTAGGCATACAGTAGTTCCGTCTAACTTAAAATGTACCGATTCTGACCAGGTCACAACTGACAAAGATGTTATGAATAACATGATTATGAGTTATTGGAAAAATATTGGTAAAAGTAGTCAGTCTAAACATAATAATGATATTGATATTAATAGCTATCTATTTGATAGCAGAGAAGGTTTAATCAAAAACAATGTCAATGAACCAACAAATACACTTGATGATATAGAAATAT
>NW_022693996.1:0-575 GCF_011630105.1 Anneissia japonica | reverse complement strand
AACATTATTAGCGATTTCTCCGGAAATAATTAAACCATTGCTAACCTCGTATCTTGCTAAATTTGCGATTTTCACGCTTAGTAATTACGAAACCGCTGCCACTAACCTAACAACCGTCTGAAGTACCGCGGCCGCACAACACCCAGGGAACCGCTTTAATTGAACAAGTCAAAATTATATTACTTAATCAAGAAGCAAGTAATAAAGTTGGTCATTTTTACCGAAAAGGCTGAAGGTTTGTAATGGAAACGAATAGGTCGTAGCTTGAATGCTTAATTATTCAGACAACCCGCACTTTCCCGCCAGCCATTGCTGTCTTCATATACCATCTTGCCATCATACTGGTGTTCTTCGCTCATCAACTAAATGAATTTCGAACTGTCATGATTCGGCCATTAATAGTCGTTTCCGGACGCAAAGGAAACTTCAATCTGTCTGACAAAACTAGCCCTATTATATATTTACGCATGATACAAACTGTAAAATTCTATGCCTACTTAGGCCTACTACCATCCTTCTCTACTTCAACTTCACAATGCTATAGCCTAGGCAAAAAAATTATTATTCAATCATAT
>NW_022693995.1:0-513 GCF_011630105.1 Anneissia japonica | reverse complement strand
ATACGTATGTCATAGACTGCGCAAGACGTCTCCATGTTTGTGGTATATTCCTGAAGCAAACACATCGTGTCATTGATGACTTTAGTGTAATATAATGACGGGAAGAAACCTGGATAAAAAATAATAATATCATTATTTTATTATTATTATCATTACCTCCGCCAACAAAGTTGGCAGGAGGTTATGTTTTCGCCTGTTTATTTATTTAGTTATTTATTTGTCTGTCGGCATACCTGTTGTGAACAGCCTACAGCCCAAAGTTTTTACTAGAAATTCATCAAACTTGGCCACAATGTTCCTTTACCTAGGATCTAGAGTTGTTTAAATTTTGAAAGGTTAGAGTCAAAGGTCAAGGTCACAATAAACGAAAAACTATTTTTAAAATTTTTTTTGTCTGCAGCCCGTAGTTTTATTCATAAACTTGTCATAATGTTCCATGACCGAAGATCTCAAAGTATTTGAATGTTGAAGGTCAAGGTCACAATAAACAAAAAAACGATTTTTTTTTTTTTT
>NW_022693994.1:0-2268 GCF_011630105.1 Anneissia japonica | reverse complement strand
CCTTTAGAACACCTTTAAAATCCTATAGGATCCTGTAGGATTCCTATAGGACATTTTCGTAAGGGGATAGTCTCCAATTGGATACTGTCTACAATTCCCCACCCTTACCCTATATAGCAAGCAGGTATATTTATTATAAACACTAATTTTACGATATTCACATGATATGGGCGTACTGTTTAGGCTGTGTCTACCCAATTAAATATTGAATAGCTTTATATTTAAAACGATCAAAACCAGGTGAAAGTAAAAATAGCTTTCATTGATTTACAGACGGTTCTACAAATATCCTTAAATGTTACCAAATGAATCATGCAAAAGAATACAGAAATGCTCACTGTCTGTTAATAGGCAGGGATTTTTTTCTCATAAAAAAACCCAAACTTTTAATTGTAAAACTGTAAGTTAACTGTGTTCGGAGTACTAAGTAATTTGTTTCTGAGCATTTCTAAACGTCCTTCAGAATCAGTACTGTATAGGGAGCATACAATTCCTACAACACACACGTCATACTGTATACGCCTAACTGAGGCCTAGTGTAGTATTATGTATGTTCCCGATTCCAATGTACTATATGTTCCGGATGCAAAGACTTGTTGATTGTAGTGGTGGAGACACTATGATTGTAGTGATATGTCAAGCGAGATGGTTTACTTTAAATAACTGAACTGACTACATCTCTTCTGGTTATAATGCAAAGCGTTTATTTACTATTTCATTTCGTAATACGTGGTAACGAGATTATTGTGAGATACGAGCCTAGCGCATGCGCGGATCAGTGAGCAACTAGCGCGGCAGGAGGTAACAAAAAATTTTTCCAGTGAGCAAATTTTTGGACCAATTTCTATATATATTTGAATTTCTTGGTATAGTAATTGTCACAAGAGTGCTGTAATCTTATTTATTAAGGTAGGTACTCCTATTTATGTTATAAATAATGTCTGAATTGGAACAAAATACCATTCATAGTCCTGATGAGGAGCTAGACCTTGGGCTTCGTCTAGAAGCTATTGCAGAGGGGGAGGATGGCACCGGGTGCACCCAAGGTCGTGCAACGACTGGCGGGAAAAGTAAGGAGGGGCTGAAACGGTCCAAAAGAAAAGGCACAGGCCCGATTTCGAAATCCAAAAAGATTTCAAAGAAGAAGAGTTCGGATAATATAACCGAACGCCTCGACCAAATGGAACTGATGCTTAAACGACTCATGGAACAAAAGGCCCAAAAGCAGGCGGAAACCGCCGAAAAAAATATGATAATGAAGTAAGGCAGGCGGAAACCGCCATGAGCAACAATAGCCTTACGGCGGAAACCGCCTATGATTATCAATATGAAGTCGGAGAAACTGGCGAAGAAATGATTTAATAAGCATAATGGCTCATGCCAATGAGCAATTAGATGGAGTGGTTGATACACTCAACAAATGTGATACTAACGAACATACAGACCCGAACGGGGCCAAACAGCATACAAACCCGGCTGCTGGCTTTGCCAGTAGATTCCGGGCTTGCCGACCGTCAGGGGATACTATCCCTGATTCTCTAGCCATGAAAGTCATTCTGACTGAAAAGTTAGATGAACAGTTAATTAATGACACCACAGGAAAATATCCTGCGCCAGCTAATCTAGAAGTCCTTGTGGCTCCGAGGGTAAACCAGATAATATGGGACAATGTCTCCAAAGAGAGACGTACAGCCGATTTAAGGCTACAAAGAATTCAAGCCAGTTTGGTTGCCGGATTGTCAGCAAATTTACAAATGATTACAGGGGAACCAACTACGGTACAGGAGGATGCTCTGGCCCTGTTGGCTCACGCTAATTTTGAAATTAGCATGCTCCGTAGAGATAACCTTAAACCGGAGTTGAATGAGAAATATAGGCAGATTTGTAAGCCTACAGTTCCACTCTCTACTAATTTATTTGGAGATGATCTCTCCAAAAGATGCAAAGAGCTAAAAGACAATTAACACTAATGCAGTCACGAAAAGATAAACCCCATTCGGGAGATGGGGATCGAGAGGCAGTGGTAGTACCGTTGCGCACAATCGATTTGCAACAAGAGGTCGTAATTACAACAAAAGTGCCCGGCCTTTTTTTAGGTCAGGCCTACAGCAGCCCCTATTACAAAAGACAGGAGAGAGGGCTCGGGAAATGGAAAACCCCTCAAAGCAACACGGTAGTACAACCGGACAGGAAGCGCTAGAAGAGGCAAGTATTCCTCGTATTACAAAACCGTTTGTTGGGGGCCAAATTGAATTTAAAATATTAGAA
>NW_022693993.1:0-1283 GCF_011630105.1 Anneissia japonica | reverse complement strand
TTACAATTGTTAATGATTACTAAAATTATCTATTATAATTATTTAATTATGTAAATTACAAAAAAATGTACATTACGAACATCAAAACATTTTTAATTGACTTCAATTATTCTTTTAGAGACGAGAAAAAAAATTTAAAAAAAAAGAAAAAAATTACAAGAAAAAAATAATATCGCAAAAGATAAAATTAATTACTATAATTATCTATAATTAATTACAATTTAATTATTTTAATTACAATTTAATTATTTTAAATACAAAGCACTGTACAAACATCAAAATTTTAAATTATTCAGCTTCAATTATTAATTACTATAATTATCTATTATTAATTACAATTCAATTATTTTAATTACAAAACACTGTACAAACATAAACATTTTATATTATACAGATTCAATTATTTATTCTTTTTAGGAACATCAAAATAATTCGTAATTAGCTTCCCCCATTTCAAGTTGTCCAGATACCCAACTGCATGTATCCCTATTCTATATAACTCTGCTCCAGTGGCTCAAAATTGGGTCAAAATATACTTCAAATTAGGGCGTTATAACGCCCTAATTAGGGCATTATAACGCCGTAATAGGGCGTTATACGCCCTAATAAAAAATTTTTTTTTGCTGTTTGGCGGAAATCAGCCACCGTACAATTATACCTCTGCTAAATTTTTCATTATTTTATTTTTAAGCGCATTGAATCGATCCGCCATATAATACATCATCTGCGTGTGTGTGTATCATCACGGAGCCGTTGGCCTAATACATCATCCGTGTGTGTGTATCAAATACGGATGAATAAAACCTAATACATAAATAGCCTAGTTAATACTTGAATTGAAGAAACACAACAAAAATTATTATGCTCTATGAGTGAAGTAATGACTGCAACCTAATGCCTAGATGCAATAAAATACTAAGTGAACTTATTTTTATTATTAGGTAGTATTATTGATGTTATTAAATGTACTCTAATACTTTATACATTTACGTAAAAAAATTAATACAAGTATTATTAAATTGTATTACTGTACTTAAATAAATAATGACGATGCTCTATGGTAAATTTAGTAAAATAAATATATACAACCTAATAAATAATTAGCCTAGTTATTACAATGATAAAATAACTGATACAGTACTGTACTTCGCTAATTTTCCTATGAACATCAGAAATTACCATATGAGTAGGATTAACTTGGTGTGTAATGGCTCCTGTCTATGTCTTACCAACACCCCTATTCTGAAATGGATCATTCCCTTGTTAATGACTTTAATCCTAAT
>NW_022693992.1:0-1229 GCF_011630105.1 Anneissia japonica | reverse complement strand
TAATGCTTAAATCAGCGTTGCATCACAACCCTCCTCACCTAGAGTTCTGTCTGTACTAACCAAGTTTTCTCAAATAAAGACTTTATTAAGCAGCCCATTGCATCTTTCAAAATAGTCAGGGCTACCATAATGCTCTATTTCATTTCAACCCCTGTCATTTTGTAATGATATGAAGCTACTAAGTCCCTCTCGCGCAATGCACCTTCCCGCCCCTTGGATATTTTTGCTAAGGTCCCACCAAACGACAGTATTAAAACATATACTACACTAACATGTGTGTTTGTGGGACAACAAGTGTGCTTCTTACACTCTCTTTCTTTCTTTATATTTAAAGAGGAAGTCCCATTCAGAGAAGCTTTTGACCTGGGGAGTCTCCATCACAACAAATTACAAGTTTGATACACAGAGCATAACAAACAGTAAATACTGTAGAGTATAGAAATAGTTTTTAACACAAGTATATTCCTGGCCCTATTCTGATTATTCAGATGTTAGTTTCACTGACACTCCTGAAAGGTCTAATTCAGCACAACGCTGTAAGTAATGGGTTTCTTCTTGATTCACTAACCTGTAGGATATGTGGGTAGTTGTATTGTTCATGTCCTTTGCACATCTTTGTGGCATCTGTTTCCTCTTCATTAGTTGACTGACATCTGTCCAATATCAGGAAATCCCTTTGACCAGCGGCGATATTATCAAGCTCATTCCTGTAATCTGGATGTATTCCAATCTGTGCAGAGATGGCCAGGTATTTTCTATCGGCACTAAAAGTAAAATATGAAAAATTAACATCAATAATAATAATAATGAAACTTAGTAAGACTATCAATTTTTTTCCGCCAATTTATCAACATTTTATATTAAAATTTTAAAAATTGTTTTACAGGTTATTTAAAGGCCTGGTGCTATAAATTCTGTAAGTAGCGAGAAAAAGCATATTCTTGTTTTTAATTTTTAATTGAAGGCTAATAACTTATATATAAAACAATTCCAATGTTCAATTTTATTGTTTACAATCAACAGCTTATTTCACTGACAATTAATCTTTAACATCATTATTCAGTAAACGGGATATAATTAATCTAGGAATAAATGTTTTGCCCTACCTGATGTATTACCGTACTGAATACTCAGTGCGTTCACAAATACAGAACTTGAAAATAGAATTTTGCAAGTGATTCGAGCGGAAATCAAACACACGATCTCCAGATTACTAGTCTTAACCATTA
>NW_022693991.1:0-1561 GCF_011630105.1 Anneissia japonica | reverse complement strand
AAAAAAAAAAAAAAAAAATACCTTTAACAATTAAATGAGGTGTCTTTGGTAGGTCAACACGGTTTTCTACCTCTTCTTCAGTATCCAGAGCCTGTTGTAATAAATACAAAAAAAAAAAAACACCTAAAATTAAACTAAAGTAAACAACAAGTATCATGTTACTTTTCACCATCTATTAACAGGTTTTTACAGGTGTGTCTGCTACATACATCGTACAATAAAGTGTATAATTTACTTATGTTAAAGATTGTTTGAATAATCATGTTTATAAATCTAGTGCATTAAAAATAATAAAGATTGTTTAAATAATCAGGTTTCTAAATTTCGTGCAAAAAATAGACGGCCAAAAAGAACCCCTCTTGATTGAGCCTAAGGCGATAACCGCGCAGCGCCAGCGGGCAACGTGATGATGCTGAGCACGGGGAAGGAAGAGACCCGCCTAACGAGCCTTATTCTATTATTTAAGTGTCTACAGTAAAAATAAGGTATATTTATGAATATTGTTATCAGTCAGTACTGTAGTAGATACTAGGTTCCTGATATTTTTTAAAATAGAACTCGAAATAATACAATTATTATCATGCAGTTACTAACCTGGAATACTGTGCATGGTTATCTGCTGTTCGCCGACCGAGTTTGAGCGCCAAAGATGATGACTGATGATGATGCCACACTTTCCCATCATGCTCTATAAAAACAGTAAAATACTGGAAAGCCGCGATTTTCCAGTAGTCTACTAAGCTACTGTAAAATATTTGTCAACATTTTGTAAAATACAGTAGACTATTGTATATTTTACTATTTGCAGTATGATACCGTAAAATGAAAAATACAGTATGTTACTGTAGTGAATTACAGTAAATTACTGTCAAAACTACAGCGATTTTTAACAGTGTGGTTATTGTATTTAAATGTCACGTTATCTAACTGTTTCTTAACCCTGTGAATTTAGGTTTATGCTGTAGCTTTGTTCCTTATTGTCGAAGATATTCTCTTTTTGTTTAATTTCTATAATGAATATGAAAGTAAATAATGCCTAGTTTAATACACAGAAGTTTAGAATAAAGGATCACTTGAATTAAAAAAAAATATACGCTAGCAAATAGATTACACATTTATGTAAATGAACTTACCTTCATGTTGTCTTTTTCGTTTTCAAATTGATTGAAATCAATGAATTACAGGGTTGAATATAAATATAACAGTATCTAAAACATAATATAACAAGAAATTACAAAACCGATATCGATATTCAACAAATTTCTACCACAGCTGATTAGGTCACATTTTGTTAAATTGCATACCTGCACCGAGGTAGTAGTATATCTGAAGATTTAGAAAGGCTTACCCATAATTTATTTTATTGTAAAATACTAATATATTTTTATCATTATAATATTGTCCATACATTTAAAAAAAAATATGCCAATGTAATTTTATACAAAACATTAAGTTCTTAATCTATTAAACAGATCACAAATAGAAAACTGTTGAAGGAAGCTTATAATTAAGACAATTAAACAATCATAACAGTCAAGGAGAATACTTCTAACATGTTATA
>NW_022693990.1:4682-10124 GCF_011630105.1 Anneissia japonica | reverse complement strand
CGTTAATTAGATTATCGCTATGGTTACAGACAGAAAAATTGGTCTGGGTAACGCGATGTAGTTTTATTGCCTTCATAGACGTTAACTAGGTATTTCTACCATGTGTTTGGTAGTACATACCACGCTGTAAGTAGCTATTTTTATTTTCGGGTATGCCCCAAAAGTAAAAAAAAAAATGTATGAAAAAGTTTTGTTTATTAAGTTTGGGCACTTTGCACGTCCGCTATATCAAATTTCTTTTGACAACAAGTTTGTCAAACAAACACAATACAATTTGATTTGTGAAAATTGATGAACAAAATGAAAAACTGAAGCAAAAAAGAAGATTTTGCGTTGCCTTTGTTTTTCTGAGCAAAAAAACCAATTGAAATCAGTCAACCATGTAGGAACACAGGAAGCATAGAATTTTAATCCCAACGATAAAACCTTTCCTCGGATTATCATTCTTCTGCTGAATTGCCTTGGTATACTAAAGACACGTCGATCGATTACCCTCGCCTCGCTTCCCCACCCCCATTCCCGAAGGGGAATAGGATATTGCAATGTGCTCTGTCTGTCTGTCTGTGATGTGTTTGTCCTTCCGGGAGCATAAAGTAACTGAAAAACTACTGGACCGATTAACCAAATCAAACTTTCACACACGGACAATATTACATGTATCTAGGTCCTCGAATTTAGTGCTCAAGATGTAGATTTTAGAATGTTATTTTCATAGCTTTCGATCGCAAGTGACAGAGCTAACCTGAGCGGATCATTTGACTGAGTGGTTTGAAAAGAAATTATTCCACAAATGCACAAATAATAAAAAACCCAAAAAAAAACAAGAGTGAAATTTGAACCCCATACGTTCGATTCACTTTACACGTAATATGTGTACCATTATCGCTCGTCTACATTTCACCCGATATGTATAGCTGGTAACATTACACCTCTATAATACAACAACAACCAGCGGATCAAGCGCATCGACTATATACAAAAATATGGTGCAACAGGGCAAGGGTTTGCAATCTCAGATTGTATTGTTGTAAGTTTGATTGACAAAGCATTTGTTTTAAGTCTAAAATTCTGGCTATTGCATTGTTTTTAAACTGATGCTACTGACATTTTACATTGAGTGATTTATATCCATATTGTTTGGTAGTCTGTAGTTTGAAAATTAATGCGGTAATGCCAGAACATGAGGAATGTATTCAGTTATCTAAAATTTAGCCAATCTCTTTTTATAAATGTAACCATTTTTATGTCAATTTTTTTTCTGTCATTAATTGAATACATTTCATACAATAAAAATAACTTTTAAAGTAAAAATAACCAACATTGTCTCTGTATCTCTTCAGCTAGGAAAAAGACAACATTTATAACATTATTATAGATTTAATTCAGATTGACCACGCATGTTCTTTGAAGTCTAAGTTTGGCTACTACATTGATTTTAAACTGATGCATATGACATTTTGCATTGATTGATTTACAGTATACTCCTATTTTTTCGTAGTCTGTAGTTTGAAAATTGATGTGGTAATGAAAGAACGAGTAATTTTTTTGGAGGGGATATGCGCCGCGCCACACTCCACCCCACCGCCTTGCGTCCTCCACTAGATACGCCACTGGTCCAACCCATCTTGCATAGACTAATAATGGACTTTATAAATAATGATAATGATGATGATTTTACACGTGGATTGTTTTTTTCTGAAGTCATTTGTGTCATCAAATTGCTAATTTCGAAAGCAACACAACAATTACATGCAATTAAAAGAATATTAAAGTAAAAAAAACTTACCTTGTTCCTGCAGATACTCCTCTGGGGAAAAGATAATATATAAAACCTTATTACAGATTTATTGAAAGTAACAAAACAATTTCACACTGTAGCTTTCAGTTCATATCTTACTATATAATTCATCTACAGTCAATATTTATTGAAAGAATTTTTTCTAACAAATCTTCTTTAAGGTATTTCATGAATAAATTATAACCCAAGAGTTTACAAACTATATAAAAAATTAATAAAAATTTAACAAATATAACAAAACAATTTCTTACTGTATCTTTCAGTTCGTATCATACTACAGTATTTATTTCATATACAGAGAATATTTATTGAAAGAATTTTTTTGTTGTGAAAATAATTTATTTTTCAGTTTGTATTGTGGAGTTTAAAAATAAAAAAATGGACTTTATAAATGATGATAATGATGATGATTTTACATGTGGATTTTTTTTTTCTGATGTCATTTGTGTCATCAAATTGCTAATTTTGAAAGCAACAACAATTACATGCAATTAAAAGAATATTAAAGTAAAAATAACTTACCTAGATTCCGCCGCATGCCTGGGGAAAAGATAATATATAAAACATTATTACAGATTTATTGAAAGTAACAAAACAATTTCACACTGTAGCTTTCAGTTCATATCTTACTATAGAATTCATGTACAGTCAATATTTATTGAAAGAATTTTTTCTAACAAATCTTCTTTAAGGATTTAAGTTTTGTTTATTAAGTTTGGGCACTTTGCACGTCCGCTATATCAAATTTCTTTTGACAACAAGTTTGTCAAACAAACACAATACAATTTGATTTGTGAAAATTGATGAAAAAAATGAAAAACTAAAGCAAAAAAGAAGATTTTGCGTTGCCTTTGTTTTTCTGAGCGAAAAAACCAATTGAAATCAGTCAACCATGTAGGAACACAGGAAGCATAGAATTTTAATCCCAACGATAAAACCTTTCCTCGGATTATCATTCTTCTGCTGAATTGCCTTGGTATACTAAAGACACGTCTTCCCGCCTTCTAGGAATCAAAATTTTCTCGGAGGAGAACCTCCGGACCCCCATTCCTTTTTGGGTTTCATCGATTCATGGAAAATTTGTATGCAACTACTCATATTTTTTAAATTTTTATGTATGTATACACGCATAAAGCCTATTCACTGTAATAACAATGGGAAAATTACCTGACCGTTTTCAAGAGGGGAAAACCTTGAATTTTGAAGAATTTAATGTAATTAAAAGACACCTCAGAAGTCGGAAAAACTCATTTCACGCCTTTTAGGAATCAAAATTTTCCCGGGGGAGAACCGGACCCCCTTTCTTTTTGGGATTTATCGATTCATGGAAAAAAAATCGTCTGCAACTACTCATTTTTTGGGTGTGTATATATACACACATAAGGTCTATCTACTGTAATAACAATGGAAACAAAATTACCTGACCTAAAAGATACTTCAGAAGTCTGGAAAGTTGATTGCCCACCATTTAGAAATCAATATTTTCCCGGGAAGAACCTGAACCTCCCTTTTCTCTTTGGGTTTATTGATTCATTATAATAATTTTCAAGAGGGGGAAACCTTAAATTTTGAAGAACTAAAAAGTAATTAAGACACCTCAGAAGTCGGGAAAACCCATTTCCCACCTTATAGGAATCAAAATGTTTTTTTAAATGTATGTATACACATGTAACAGGTCTATTTACTGTAATGAGAAAGTTTACCTTACCGTTTTCAAGAGGGGGAAAACCTTGAATTTTGAAGAACAAAGTCATTAGACACCTAGCTCAAAAGCGAGAAAGGTCATTTCCCGGCATCTAGAAATCAACATTTTCCCGGGGAAGGAATGTTGACCCCACCACCTAGATTTGATTCCAGATCTGCATGATTCATATTCCCATTAATCTTATAAGTGGGCCTCCTCACTTTGAAAAACGTTCCGCCGGCCCTGATTACAGATTTATTGAAAGTAGCAAAACAATTTCACACTGTAGCTTTCAGTTCATATATTACTATATAATTCATCTACAGTCAATATTTATTGAAAGAATTTTTTCTAACAAATCTTCTTTAAGGTATTTCATGAATTAATTATAACCCGAGAGTTTACAAAACTATATAAAAAATTAATAAAGATTTAACAAATATAACAAAACAATTTCTTTCTGTATCTTTTAGTTCATATCATACTACAGTATTTATTTCATATACAGAGAATATTTATTGAAAGAATTTTTTTGTTGTGAAAATGATTAATTTTTCATTAGTATTGTGAATTTTAAAAATAAAAAAAATGTCTGGAAAAATCATATTACCTTGTTCTTCGACCTCAGAGAGTTCGCTATCCTGGTTTTCCATAGTTAAATGTTCAGCCTAGTACCCCTTGAAAAAAGTTATAATATACAATATAAAAATAGGCTTCTAGTGAAAGCATGTGTCTATTGCATGCTTGTAAATCAATTTGCTTTTTCTGTGACAGTGGAAAAACTATTGTTTTTCTTCTGGTTTTACTTTTGCACAAGGCTTTCCTGATCTTCACTTTGGCCATTTTCCGTGCTTAGATCATCTTCAAATTTGGTCAAAGCAACACCATAACAAAGATGTGCATATTATAAACATACGTCTTTCTACATATTTTCAATATATTATAAACTTTCATGTTATAAATAAAACTTGTGTTTTCTACAGCTGGGCACTCGCTGTGTGCAACATTCATCAGCCGTCGCAATTCTATAAAAAACGAACACAACTCTGCTTATTGGTAGCGGAGTTGGATTCATCGGGGGACAGTTTTCCAAAGCAGTGAATGCCCCGCTTTAAGCATATAATCCATGGACATACACAGGGTCGGGCTCTAGACTGTAACACAATTACTGAAAGCCTGTATACAAATAATGAATGTTTATGAGTGCAATGAAAAGAATATTTTCATGATCTTGAAAGATTGACTGTTCCATTCAATGCAGCAAGAAAAAATATCAGTGGGAATAAAGACCATAAAAATGGAACAAACCGTTTTATAAGGGGTGACAGGGAAGAGTGACTATCACACATGGGTAATATTTTGGGTGTGTGATAGCTCAAGCCTATGCCTTAGACAATACCCCTATTATGAAATAGTATGTTCCATTCTTGAGGTGTTATTCCTACTTGCAATTATTTCCCACAAAAAATTAGAAGAAAATGCCAGTAGGACAAAAATGTCAGATAATGCCATAACAATGGAACAAGCATATTTGAAATACAACAGTCAATCCCGTTCACTTTTGAAAATACTATAGCATGGGGAGGTACTGACCATTTACGTTTGAGGGCCTTAGGAATTTCCTCTTTAAAAGAACATGTCAATTGCAATTGCACATCACTAAACACATTTAAAGCACACTACGAGCGACATATTTGTAATATGAGAGGGGGCATCCGAAGTCATGAGTTTTAAACTCTTTGTCTCCTATTATCACTAAAGGTAAAGGTAAGGTTACAAGGTAAGATATCATCAATCATAAATCAATTACTACACTAATCAGTCAATTAGACTAATTAACTGCAATTGAATTGCACTTAAGTGGAATTTGTTACAGTTAAATGAATATTTTCACTTGAAAATAAATGCTCAGATATACTCAGGGCTTGAAATTAACTTTTTTTCTTGGTAGCACTGCCAA
>NW_022693990.1:0-4621 GCF_011630105.1 Anneissia japonica | reverse complement strand
CACATATTTCCCCATCCTTTTCGCATCCCCTAAGATAATAAGCGCTGCGCAATATTTTATTCTTTATATTTCCTAACAAACCCCCACCCACCCACACCTACACTGTCCCCATGGATTATTATGCAAGAAAGAAGACATGAAAGAAAAAGAGATTTTTAAAAATTGGGGAAAAAAAACAAGAAAAATAATAAATAACAAATAACAAAAAGAAGGAAAGAAAAAAAAAGAAAAGTAAAATGGTGGAAAGAAAATGACAATGCAAAAACTAAAAGGTAAAACTAAAAGAAAGGTATGTATCAAAAATGAAATAATAAAAAGGATGAAACAATATTTAAAAAAAAATAGATATAAAGGGATAGTAAAGAAAAAAGGTGCAAGGTAAAAAATTCAACCTAACTGGAAGGAAAGGGAAAGTATTTCATGGAAAGTTTCAATTGTTAGGAATATTTCTAAGAAAATTACAAATTTGTGTTAATTATTAACAGATATACACAATATAAAAAAGAAAAACATGAGCAGTAATAATGTGCTAGCTAAACTGTCTAGACAATGGACTGATTCTGAGAAAACCCAGACACTGAGGTTGCCAGACACAAAGTCATTTGACTCTTTGTACGCCGCCGATACGAACAAAAGTAGGTCAGAAGACGACTGGATCGTTCAGTAAATAAATGGTAGTAAAGGAGTTGCTTTCTATATTATTTCATTTAATTAGGTTTCAAAATTTGCTGTGAGACCTATTTGTTTGTTTGTTTTTTTTGTAAATTTCAAGATGTTGCTTATTGAGATGCATGTTGTTAAACTATAGCTGCTCCGTGAAGTCTGGCTGAGGTTATCATCAAAGAGTATTTTATACCCTTCGTTATCATCAGCCATGTGATTGAAGAAGCGTAATCTTATTTCATAATGTATGAGGTTTAGGTAATTCGTTTGGTTTTCAATAAAAGATGTCTGCCTTAATACCAGTAGTACTTTGAATATAATCATCCAGATGATTTATTTCGATCTATTTAGAGTTAAATTTTGATTATCGCTTGATGCTGGGCCGTTTAAATTGTATGAGTCAATACTGTATACAATCGTTTAAAATTTCGGTACATACAGTAGTCTATTTTATAAACAATTACGTTTAAGGAAACGTTCACAATTACGAGGAGGTACAGGTAAGAGTAGCACTCAATAAAATAGTAAAAAATCGTGCAATCCGATGTTTTTATACCAGTCTCCTTCGCTTTGACGGTGATCGCTTATTTACCAAGAATAAGATGAGCTCACATTGACACGTTTTAGTGTACGACGTCACACTTTAACAGTCTAGGTCATGCTGATTGGTTGATACAGTACATGTAAAATGAATGATAACATGTTTTGCGTACTGCCTGCCTGAAAATAATGGGCTGTACAAGTTGTAAATAATTGGGATTTGGAGGGAAACTACCTTCCTGCCGCTTACAAAATCTACTCGCGCTATCAAATGACCTTGTCGCACTGAGCGCGACAAAGTTGAATTCCTTGTCGCACCTTAAAAAATCAGGTCGCAAATGTGACCAAATAACCCTTAATTTCAAGCCCTGATATTAGTGCATTAAATGGCACATAACTCCAGAGGACATGTAAATGCTAAAGTAAAAGGCTTTTCAATGCGACCAAAATATCCGATACCAGCAGTGGCGTATCTAGTCCTCCTAGGGGTGCGAGGGGAGAATCAATCACCTAAAATTACCTTTCCTGTTTTTTGCGAGGTGCGACCCACACTAGGCAAGACAGAAACCGTGACGTCACTCACTGTAATCCGGTTCCAATTAATAATACGCGATTTTACGAGGGCAAACATATTGGCCTTGTAAATCTATTTAAAAAGTGGATTCTGATTGGATAATTTGATGTTTTAGAGTTCAAAACTCTTTTGCATATGTCAATATTGGGTCATGTATTCGAAAATTCTTCATTAATTGTCGCATGTCGTCTTGTTATTGTTTTGGAAATACCTGTCGAACAAAAGTTGTTTTTTTTTTTTAGCAAATCGTAAGAAATACACTAAATTTTATTACTACTAAACTCTTATAATGTATCTAAGAATGTATATACCAAATATTAACGTAATACGATAAACCGCAGTAGCATTTCTTTAGACTGCAAAACTGACACATAACTGCTGCCTGATGCTAGGCCCAATCTGGGGGGGGGGGGTCACTGCGTACTGGCCCTCCGCGGGCCAAAAGCGACATCTCGCGAGAAGTTGCAATGAAGATAACGTAAATAGGCAAATATGTGTTAAAATATTCAGAATTAGTAACACTAATAATAAGTGTTGAACCATAACTTTACTTAGTTTTTATAAAATGTTATTAAATGAATATAGAGGATTTTAATGGATTTCAAACATCTGGATTTTTTTGCTTTAGGCTTTCTGTGATAGTTAATGATGCGAAACAACGACATCATTTTTAAGCCAGTTGATTGGCCCATTCGTGGATTTACACATCACATGACCCCCAACGTAATCTTTTGTCTTGGTAATATTTTGATGCCTAATTTTTTAGATCAAACATCAATCTATATAATTATATATGTGTTTAAATGATATGTGTGTTTAATGATGTGTTTAGCTAAAACTACAAATAGTAAATCATAATTGTGCTAATTAAGAGCTTTCTAGATATATAACATGTCGGTACTTCATGAATTACTGACCACACCCACTTCCCTACCCTCTCCCCTCGGGAAAGTCCATTCTGAATGTTCTCTTTGAAATGATATGTGTTTAGCTAAAATACAAATAGTAAATCATACTTCTGTTAATTTAGAGCTTTCTAGATATATAACATGTCGTACTTCATGAATTACTGACCACGCCCATTCCCCCTCCCCTGGAATGTCCACTCTGAATGTTCTCTTTGAAATGATATGTGTTTAGCTAAAATACAAATAGTAAATCATAATTATGCTAATTAAGAGCTTTTTATAGATATATAACATGTCATGCTTAAAAAAAATACTGACACCCCCCTCCCCCACTGGGAATTCCCACTGTTGCTCTTCTCCACCCTCCAAAAGCGGCACAGTCCAAACACCAAACTGATCTCGGTTGCACTAAACTTTTCTTCCTGTGCATCAATACTTCAGTCTATGTATCCATTATAAATTGAGGTTGTTCAGCGGATGGGGGATGTATTTGGCTTGGGGTTGGGAGAGCTTTTTTTACATTTAAAATATTTTTAAGTATTATAATAATAATAATAATTATTATGGGACATCATCATTCATGCTCAAGAGAACAGTCTATCAAAAATGTATTTAAATCCGTGAAGGAAAATAGAAGTTATGATTACTTTATTAATATTAAGACAATTATTTCATTAAGACAAATTGTGATAATTAAAAATTGAAAAAGGTCACAAGTTTGTTAACAAACTCTTATTCTAAAATTCTGCTTCTAAAAAAAAATTACAGAAGAGCAAGTTGTTGGTTAATTTTAATAAATCAAGCACTTTTGAAAATCTGATTTTTTTTTTCTTGATTTTTTAGTAGTATTTTCACATAAAAAAAATAAATAATAAGAAATGCTACTGCGGTTTATCGTATTACGTTAATATTTGGTATATACAGATCATTTTGGTCGCGCTTCGTTTCGGTTTAATTTAATATAACTAGGCCTAATTATCATTGCAAGTTCGTCAATCGGTTTATCATACTTTTTTTTTATTTGTGTTTTGTTGTATTTCTAATAAGTAACAACAGGCTACTTAAAAGCAAGTAAAATTAATACTATTAATACTAAACTATCAATTAATATATCGGACGGTTTTTATTTTCATTTTGTTATAAATAATATGCTTTCTACTACATAACAAATACAGCAAATAAAATAATTACTAAAATATGATATGATGTTATATATTATTATAATTATTATATATTATTATTTTTATTTATTTATATTGTATCCGGAAAAACCAGCCAATTTGTCATTTAAATTACTGTAACATTATTTTATTAACAATTGAGTAGTATTAAAGTTTGTTATTGTTACTATATTACTGTATAACTTGGTGCTATTTTTCTTTTTTTACAGAAACAACGCAGATGTTACGAAGTTGACCGAGTTTGAGATACGTTTTTTTGTTTCTTGCTATATATATTGATATAATTTTTATTATTAATGCTTGAATCAAATAAAAATCAATGGAATAAGTATATTCAATAGATTAGTTTCGCATACGTTTTTTTTCTTGTCTGTTACCGTCGTTTCCATTTACCATAAATGTTCTGATCATGTTATAATATTGTAAAGGAAATATGTATTTCTATATTTATATTCCATATAAAATTATCAATACATTAATAATTGCATGCGATACATTTTAAAAGCCTTTTCATGCTTCTGTTATATTCATAAGCCCGAGAAAATCACTCAACTTGCTAGGCCTATTTCTTTAGTTGCATAACTGGAGTATAATTGTGGAAAGAAACATTTCCACATATTTATTGCCATGGTACTCCAGTGGATGCTTAGTTTATTTTGTCATTCTGATCATATTTTCTCTACTGTTCCGTTATAATTTTAAATAGTTTTGCATTATGTGGCCGTTTGATGTTTATGGGTTTTTCCCATTTTACT
>NW_022693989.1:0-1910 GCF_011630105.1 Anneissia japonica | reverse complement strand
CAGGTGTGAATTTGAGGGTCATTTAAAATGCTAAGGTCCCAAACCTAAGTATCTCTAAAAATAATAAATGGATATATAAACATATAACTGTGTGATGTATATTCAAATTAGTGCAATTACAGTTAATGTGTACAACATTTTACTTCAGTTTTTGGGAAATGATTGGAATGTTTTTAATGCATCTTATATCTAAACATGTGACGCTAAGAACCATTGATTTATTTTATAGAGAGGGATTTACGGTGGAGATATGCTCTCTACTGAGTGTTCTTGTTGCTGATTTTTCTTCATTTGTTCTGGTTTTTTTTAAATTGTTTTGATCTAATGAAATTGTCTGCTTAAATGAAAAAGATTGTTTGTTTTAAAGTAATATTTTACTTCTCTGTTCCAGAGTTTTTTTTTAAATAAATTGATTGAAATTTATTTAAAGAACAGAATGTCTAAAATGTACATCTTGTGACCACAAACCTGCCCTGGGCAGACCACTTATTTTTTAAAGACAATAGATTTTATTTGTTAGATCTGTAAAATGAGTGCTGTTTCTTGTGAACCAATGGTAAATTACTCACCTTTTGGGATGTGCAAGGCCTGTCTACATTATTTCACAAATTAAACTATTACAACAATAAAAAATATGGATTTGATTGATGTGCAAATGCCTTACTATCCAGATGATGATGCATGTCAAGTTTTAAATTTAACTGTCAAAGGTCCAACACAATTTATGATTGACAAGACATTCGTATATGTATTGACTGCACTCAGTGTCGTGGTAACTCCTTCCCTAGTATTCTTTTTGTCCGCACAAAGACATTTAAATTGAATGACTGATTAATTAATTAATTAATTAATTAATTGATTGATTGATTAATTGACTGATTGATCGGTTGATGGGTTGGTTGGTTGGTCGAGTCTTCGATTGATATATCTATGGATTAATTAATTAATTAATTCATTCATTCAGTCAATATCTATCGATCTATAACTTTAATCCCAGTAAACTAAATAACAAAACATCAAAAATACGCTTGATATAAAGAGATCTGTCCTTGAATCACGAACAATAAACGAAGTGTAAATATGAGTCGGCGTACGAAAAGTCTGTAATATTTAATACATCTCGATTTAATGTTTTCTTAATTAGAAAGCTTAATTAGTATTCATAACTGTATCTTCTCAAATCTTGCTGAGACGGAAAACAACAAGTTCCATTTAATGAGGGTGTTTCAATAGTGATTTAGTTGACATTTGACCTATGACATTTAAAAACTGTTCTGTTTTTCTTTCTATGCATTTTGTAACTATGTATGCCAAAATTAAATAAATCAAATCTAACTGCGGGTAATAAAAACTGCTCATCCCAATGTACAACAGTGTTTCACTGAGTATTTAATTAAATGTTAAGAAACAAGGCTCATTAATTTGTCTGTCTTGTGTCGTACAAAATATGTATTTGAGCCAAAGATCAATTTAACAATAAATCGTATATCAACATATCAGTTGATTCGATGGTCCAATTGAAATGGAATATTCATTTATAGCGGTAAACTAATTCCGAATAATCAGTTAATTTCAATCTACTGACATTATAATATATGCAAACATTTAACTTAGGCATATGTAACCCATGTTTTACTCATAGCTACTCTCAAGAATCCCACATGCAAAAAACCGTAACGTATTTTAAGAATAAAGAAGAAACATTTATGTGTAATCCAATTGAGAATCTCTTAATTGTCAATTATATTGGAATTTATTTGTAGTGGATTTTCAATAAAATTTATTCTAGGGGATTCTCCTGAAATAATGAGAAAATAGTCTTTGCGCTGAGACGAATACAACGTACATTCAGAGAAGAAACTATATAATAACCAAAATAACTGTCACCAAACTTGTTTTAAAATAGATAT
>NW_022693988.1:0-4376 GCF_011630105.1 Anneissia japonica | reverse complement strand
GAGACTCCCTGTGCATCTCCCCTGCAGTCTGTTAATCGCCTAGTCCTGTCAAGTATCACCGCCAAGCGATCATCATAATATGACGCCGCAAGGCTAAGCACTCAACCTCGCCAAGGCTCGGGCCTTCGCCAAGGCCCGGGCCCAGACTCAGCGTAGGGTTACCGGCGTATAACCGACAAGAAGCCTCGTCGACCCCGGAACCCGTCAGGGAGAGAGTCAGGTGATTATATTTTGTCCGAGATTAGAATATATTTGGTTCAATTGTACGTATGGTATTGGTGTTATTACCTGCAGAAGCAATCAACGAGGACATTAGGCCTATTTATTGTATTATTGTACAGCGAAATTGCTTTTATTGCCTTATTTTTTAAAATAATGTTTAGTGATTTAAATAATCGTTTAGTATTATCTTAAAGTACTTTATATTTCATATAAAAATAAAGGCTACTAAAATTGTGTTAAATATATTACAAAATATGCAAATGATGAATATGAAACAATTGTGTAGAGGGCGTTTCTATCTAAACACTAGCCAAATGAAGAGCAAGACTTTGAATAATAATAAATATTTTTAAAAGCTGTAGGTGCCACAGAACGCAAAAATGATAATTTGCCTATCCATACAACGTTATTTTGATTGTCAATTTCTAACATTGTGGTGTAAAAAAAAAAAACCCCAAAAAAAAAATTCCCATCGCAAACATGTATTTTTTTATGCCTGGACCCTGACAGAGGCTCTAGTCAGCCCCTTGATTCGGGTGTATAATTGTAAATTATTATTATTATTTATTTCATTTAGGTATACATATTATTATCTTAATTAATATACACTTATTATAAATATGCTTATAAGACATTTTATCTGACAGTCCTACTTAATTAATATTTTTGCTGATAGCTAAATTGTTAATCAAGTTTTATTTACAGGATAAGACAAGACTAATCATTAAATCACAATAAGCAGTTATTTATTATACGAATAAACAGAGATCGCATCGCACATCACATTGGAAGAGGCTTCTAAATTCTCAATTTCGCAATTCTTGATTTTGCCTCTTTAACAATAGACATTAAATAGATAGTTTCTCTTTTTCCTGATAAATCATGTAATTTTCTTTCTTCTTTAAGAGTGGAAAAGAATAATTTCCAATTATGGATGAATAAATAGATATCTTGTCTATGCCCTTACTTTCCGTTGGCTCCACCAGTTCGTAGGCCTACAGACGCAGTCACGGTAAAAAAGTGCTCCATCACGAATGTTTTGCTGTTTTTATTGTTTCACTGCTTTTGATTGACTTTCGGCAAACTGGGTTTCAGAAAAATGGGATTTCGGAAAGTGGACTAGGCAATCTGGGATTCGAAAAACTGAATTTTGACAATATGGCGTAGATCCAAAGAAACCTCACCACCAGGCCCTTCCACAGCCCCAATTGGACGTAATGCAGTGACGGTGCCATATATTTCCAGATATGAAGATCCAAATTTCTCGACAATCCATGCCAGGAAATTTCACCCTGAGACTGTTAAATGATTACTACAGAAATTAGAAAACTATCTTTGTCCCGTGCCCCCAAAACACGCGTTTGATTATTATAATTTATTTATTTATTTCATTTAGGTATACATATTATCGTCTTAATTAAACTTTATACACTTATTATAAATATGCTTATAAGACATTTTATCTGACAGTCCTATTTGATTAATTTTTTTGCTGATAGCTAAATTGTTAATCAAGTTTGATTTACAGGATAGACAAAACTAATCATTAAATCACAATAAGTAGTTTGCTCACATAACAACCACACATTAATAAAGGGAAGTAAAATGAGAGGTTTTACCTAAAATAAATAGTTTTTACTGTACATGAAAATAGGCCTATGACTCGTGATTATTACATTGTTAGCTTTTTAAAGTAGGACAGTATTTATGTGTTTTAGAAATTTCTTACCTGGAAAGCACATATTCAAAATATTAATGAAAAAATCAGGAAAAAAGCTGGAATTTTGTTTAGATTAAGACATTTTGTTCCTCTGAAAACAATAGTTATGCTTTATAATTCCTTCATTTATCCAAATATTACTTATGGAATTGAGGTATGGGGAAGTACTTTTGTGTCGTACCTAATTCCTATTTTGAATTCCCAAAATTATTATTATTATATTATTATAATTAAATTGTACAGTACCTAGACACTAAAAAAAAAACTAACAATCATGATTAAACTGAAATATTAAAAGATGACTAAATTCTGGGAAATGGTTTAATTATTATTAATGATAGGTGTTTGTACATACAGATGATCTACAATATTGTCTCATTTTAACAGAAATGTTTTAAGAACAAGAAAAAATATATCAGAAAGTAATAAAGAATTTGAATTCTGACACTCACTATATTAAATGAAACTTATGTGTTTGAAGTAAAAGCTAGCATTCAAGTTGAAATTTCTATGAATCAATCAGCCATTCACATTTCATTTTAAGAATCTTCAAAATACATTTTCTATTAATGCATACTGTATGGTAGATATAACCAAGTAGATAGATTAATTTAGTTTGAATTAGGCATAAATTCCTCCTTTACTGGTTATTATTGGTTTAATGAAACATGCTATATTTGGTCTACAGCTTAGGTAACTTGCGTCTGACGTATGTCTTGAACTGCGGGGGCGGACCTTTCTGTCTCTTATACACATCTTATATATATACTTGTATAAAGAAATAATAATGGGTTCCAACACAGGAGTGGGTGGATTTTGAATTCCACCAGAAGTCGAAGTTTGTGAAATTTGAATATAATTGTTATAGTGACTGCATTAAGCTTTCAAAACAATCTGATAGTACTATGTTGAAAACAAACTAAATAAATATACTTGTACAATGGAGCTTTTATTTAGTATCTGTATATAATTGAAGAAGAAATATATGGTAGACACCATTAAAAATAATAACTGATGCCTAGTTGTTGTTGTCAAGTGCAAGTGGATTTCAATAATTATTCATTCATTAAACAACATTTATTGCCGTAAATGTTAAACAATATTTATAGTAAATCATTATTATAACAAGAATATACGTAAATAAATTAATAATATAAAAAACGATTAACTAAGATCTTTAATGGCAGATAAAAATATCTTTTTCACGTAGGATACTCACAGAAACAACATAATTTTAATAAAAATATTAAAAAGGCAAATTATATTATGCTTAAAATATTGGAACCACGCTTCAAAAAAAAAAATATGAATGCAAATGCAAGGTCAATAAACAGACTTAGCGTGTCACTTGCTATGTACTAAAATAGCAATTGTTTGTATCCACCTTTTAGAATTTTGTGCACCACCCTTAAAATTTTGAGGAAATTTTCTGAAATTTCACCGTTCTTTAAAAATCCTGGTGAAAGGGTTGCCATGGGGAACATAAGACAATGAAGAGGGTGAAAACAGTTCCATAATAAAAATACTGTCCCTAAAGGTAAAATTTGACAATGTTAAGGAGAACATCAGACGACAAAAGAATTCCCCTTAAAATATGTTTTAAATGTAGTAGTAGTATCCGACGACAAGCAATCAAGAAAAAACTAAACTGGAACAACTCTCTCGACACGAAATATTTAGTGTATCCATGTATCATACAAACCTTTAAATACCTGCCCCTGGCCACAAGCAATCAAGACAAGACTAGACAAGAACGACTCGCTCGACACGAACATTTTAGTTTATTATTAGTTTATTTACAAACATTCAAATACCTCTGACCGCAAGCAATCAAGGAAAGACTAGACAAGAACAAACCCGCGCAACACGAAAAGTTTAGTGTATTATACAAACGTTGAGACCGCTACACAACGGCCTTTGCTTCGAGATTTGAGGCAAGGCAAAAGCAGCTTTCTTAGCTACGTTTTTGATCGGTTAAAAAACGTATTTCCTTTTTTATTTTATCACTGAAAAACACTACTGTAAAATGTTTAGCCCATAAATATGATGTGTGTGAAGAAAACACTAAACAATATTTTAATTTGGACCTTCAAAAAGCAGTTAAAAAGAAATGGCTATGAAATTTTACTGGGGGGGGGGGGAAACTAAAGCCTGTTTAGGCCCCCCCCCCTCTAAATCCGCCCCTGGGTATCACATCATCGTGCGTAATTGGTTCAATTTAGAATGGAATTCATCTTATATTATATTTATAATAAAAATTGCAACTACTAATAACAAAGATACTAGAAATACAAGATAGAGTTCTCCACACAAAAAAAGTGTTCCACCGTGTTACACCGAAATGCATGGTGGGAATACGAAAAATGGGAGCCCCCTACAGCTGGATCTAAAAAAACTTGTGCCAAACTTTCGTTACCAAGTCGTCTCGTATTTT
>NW_022693987.1:0-657 GCF_011630105.1 Anneissia japonica | reverse complement strand
GTCATCTATTTCCTTTCATGTTTCAACATAAGATAAAAAATAATAACAATGTATAACAATACGTCAGTACTGTTCTAGGCTATGCTCTATTAGATACAATAGGAATGCAATGCATTCATTAGTATTTTGCATAATCTTACTAACAAAAGACAGTGGTGAATACCTAAACTCATTTAGGCAGTATTAACAAGTCTTAGCCAATGACAAGAGAATGAATTTACAACAGCAAACATTCACTATAAATCATAGAGTCCACTTTTTGAAGCTACTGACCTCAACTGCTTGCATTGCTTCCGCCAACAGCTTCTGGTTGACACCGCACAAATTGGGAGCATTCTTTTGACATTTATGGTGAATGTTAACATTACAGTCTGAAATATTATGAAATACATAAGTTACACATTATAAGATTAAGAAAGCAGAATATTAAAGATACATTATCCCTCAACTTACAGCACTCCCCAATTCATAACATCAATGACATTAATATTCGAATAGTTTCATCTGCATTTGCTTATAATGATTGTAATCTGTTCAACCGATAATAAACCAAGCACAAACAACAGATGCTAGCTCATTACCTGATGAGATCATGTTGATAACATAGAGGATAGCTCGCAATAAGTTTATATTACATTGTGCTTGGTTTATTATCGA
>NW_022693986.1:0-655 GCF_011630105.1 Anneissia japonica | reverse complement strand
TCGCTCGTTCGACAGATCGTACGTTTCCAGTTCCTTAGGGCCCCCGCCGCTAAGCAGTAGGACGTATTCGTCGATCCGGCACAAGGACACCGACTCGTTCGTTCGCGGCACCAGCGAATCCGACAATCTGACGAACGTGCCGTTGATCGGATTGTAGCGGAGCAGGCGCATCGAGCAACCGTATTCGAGGCTCCCGTCCGGACAAACCATGTACGCAAGGTTCCTTGCGACCGCCGTTCGGTAAAAAGAAGCGATCATGGAGGAGTTCTGGACGTGCACGAATGGACGAACGGAAGGTTTCGGCGGACGGCACGCAGGAGAAGTGCCGAAGGTCGCCGTCTGCGGAACGCTGTGACGGACGCCGAGCGCGTCGTTCTCGTTCATCGAGTGGTGCCGGAAGACGGACTTGGCGTATTCGGTCGCATCCTTGAAAAGCTGGTCGATGGACGACAGATGAAAGAGCTTGCGGTGGACGCTCAGCAGCACGTCCGGATCGTTCAGCAACCTCGGTCGAATCAGACCGACCAGCGCGTGCTTGTCCCGCTTGCTTTCGCCGGGATTGGAGGTCAGCCACTTCCTGACCAGATGCACAGGTATCCTTCGGACGCGTAGTAAACGTTTTCGATCTTCGGACCTTCCACCGGATCGTCGTGTC
>NW_022693985.1:0-730 GCF_011630105.1 Anneissia japonica | reverse complement strand
TAGGCTTCTTATAGAGATTCAATATTAATGTATATTTATAATAGAGCCAGTTTCCACCAACTAAACACTTATGGTGTTTTACAGCATTGCATTTTACTAGTAAAGCAATAAATTAAATTAATATGTGTGTCCAGCAACGGGTTGGTAGTAGTTTTTTTTTTTAACCTTCAGTACTGTACCACATAATTAATACTAATGTCACTCTTATAAAAGCATATTATATAAAAAGAACCACAAAAAATGAAAATAGAAAGGATCAAAATACATAATTTAATGGAGTATATTTTAATTTATGGTATTTATTATTCTTGTATAATATGAAAATTTGGGTTTACCAGCCGAAAGGCAAATCAAATTAGATTAAACAACTAAAAAACACCAGTACTGTATAAGAAAATTTGAGTGAGGTCAATATATTTAGTTTCTAAAAATGTGCAAAAAAATACTACCTCAATGGGGCCAAGTGTCATGTCAATTCTGATCTCATTCATACGGATATCACGGAGAGCGTCCATTGCATCTCTGACATCATCAAGATCCGAGATACTTCGCCCAAGTCGCTTTGAGTAATCCATTTCAAAATTGACAATGTCATCCATCTTGGCTAAGAACTCCTGGTTCAAATTCTTACCAAACATGGTCTTCCATGCTTTTGCCTCAATCAATAATGCCAACTTGATAGGTTCTAGAGTTTAGAAAAATACACTATTAGTGGTAACAGAGATGGTGG
>NW_022693984.1:0-753 GCF_011630105.1 Anneissia japonica | reverse complement strand
TTCGCCCTGGCAAACGCCGGCTCCCACCTGGCGCGGCTGACGTGGTTCGACTTCGATGCTCCCAGTGTCAGCTTCAGGTCCTTCGTGCCGGGTCTCGCGTTCGCCCAAGAACAGCGCCTCGAGATCTCGTTTCTGATGCCAGCTTTCGACGCGTTCGACGAGGCGGTGCGCGTCACGCAGCACGTCAGGCACAGCATCCCGTACATGCACGCCTCCTCGTTCGACGGCGTGACCGCCGAGATGGCCAGCAGGCAGAACGAAGGTTACGTCACCAGTCTCTCGACCTTTCCGTTTGTGCTGGCTTCCGTCGACCCGAGGGACGCCGACGGTGCCAACCGCCGTCCGCCGACCGGCGCCAAGAAGGGCACGACGTACTTCGAGAGCGTCGTCGTCGTGAACGGGAGAAACGTTCGTCCGATTGCTTTTCTCGATTCCTGACGTGCGCCAGGATCCTGCTGTGCTGCCACCCGAGATCCGACTTCGTGAGAAGTCCGTTTCGCAGTTCGACGCCGATCGTCGAAATCTTCGCAGAATTGCTTTCGATCGGGAGGGCCGGACCTTCGCCGAAGACTCCGTGGACGATAGCGAAGATCGGCAGTCGTCCTCGCAACCGCCGCCTCCACATCGGCCGAGATCGTTTCAGTCCAAACTGCCCAAACCGTTTCGGGAGAGCTCCCGAAGTTTCGTTAACGAATTCGACGACGATTGCGACGAGATCGAAGTGCGCTTTCGGATAGTCAACCCGTCGGACGT
>NW_022693983.1:0-522 GCF_011630105.1 Anneissia japonica | reverse complement strand
ATAAAAAACTATTTTGAATTAAAGTTGTCTTGTTTTTAATGCTACGTTTTATACAATAGAGTACGCAAGGTTCCTTCCAACAACCTAATTCCATACAGTACAAATGCTATGCACGTAGGCGTCTTTTGCAGTCTCTCAGTACAAATTTGATGTACACTACAGGCATCATTTATTTTCTTAGTACAGTACAAATTTCATGCAAGAAACCTCAACAGTTGAAAATCCATCATGTTTCTCCGCTATATTGATGAATTCCTCACATGATCGGGCACGTAACAGGGGTCGGGGGGGGGGGCAAAGGTAATAGTTTTCCCGGTTAGTAATTTATCATATAGAAAACAATACGACATAGGGCTTATCTTATTTATAATATAAGCCACAAACGTGTGTCTGAAAATAAATATAAGCATTTTCATCATTTTATTTATTACAGACATATTCTTTGACCATCAATAGTATAATAATAATAATAATAACAACTTTATTTTATAACGGTCAAAAAACTCGTTCACCCAAGTGGGT
>NW_022693982.1:0-661 GCF_011630105.1 Anneissia japonica | reverse complement strand
TTCTAAGTCAAGATTTACGAAAATTTTTCTAAGTCCACATTATCGAAAATTTTTCTAAGTCCAGCTAGGCCGACCCGCCGTCCGCGTACTCGAGGTCGGTCGGCGGGTCGCGAACGCCAGTGTGTACTCGACATCCGTTCGTGTACTCCACGTCCGTCTACTCGACGTCCGCGTATTCAAGATCGGTCTGCGGGTCGCGGACGCGAGTGTATACTCGACATCCGTCCGTGTACTCCACGTACGCCTACACGACGTCCGCGTACTCGAGGTTGGCGAGCGAGTCGCGGACACAAATTATTTCCAGTTTCAGAAAATTTTTACAAATTTAAAATAGAGACTCGTCTTGTCTGCCTTATCGGCGTACGCGACGAGGGTAGTCGAGTGGAGGACACGTCTGTCTACTCGACGTCCGCGTACTCGTGGTCGGTCGGCGAGACGCGGACGCGAGTGTGTACTCGAAGTCCTTCCGTATACTCGACGTCCGCGTACTCGAGGTCGGTCGGCAGGACGCGGACGCGAGTGTGTACTCGAAGTCCTTCCGTGTACTCGAGGTCGGTCGGCAGGACGCGGACGCGAGTGTGTACTCGAAGTCCTTCCGTGTACTCGAGGTCGGTCAGCAGGACGCGGACGCGAGTGTGTACTCGTTGTCCGTTCCGTGTAC
>NW_022693981.1:0-956 GCF_011630105.1 Anneissia japonica | reverse complement strand
CAGTGTATCGTGAGAATGTACTTGCGGGAACGTTTCTCACTGAATTCACAGTTACTAGGCAACTTACAGTACTGGTAACTTGGTGCCTATTTCAAACAGTTTATTTCCGTTCATGACAAATTAAAAGAATCAATACAAACGGAAGTGGATTGATGTTATGTAAAAAATAAAACATTGAAGTTTAATCAGGGAATTAATCGGGGAACTCTGTTCTCCGGTTTAATTCATGTTTCGATGGTCTTTTCATTTGTTATACTTATATCAATCTGACTTGTAATATTATAACAAAGAAAACAATTTCCATGACTTTGTAATGTTTTTTTAAGACAACAAAATTCATTCTAATTCTGTACAACTATCACTTATCATTCAAACGTCGGCGCGTTATATTACATTATTGTGCCTCATAAAGCACGCAATTCATATTATTACTTTACAAATGAGTATTTACTTTGCAAATGTTCATACATACTATTACTGGCCCCTTAACAATACCACATAGAATAATACTGTATATTTGCCATTACAATACGAGGTAAAAATAAACAAAAGACATTGGTATATTTTTTTTTTATTTATTTCAGCGCGGACCACTATAAATCCCATCATGCATCACGGATTCAGATTAAATATTTTTGTGCCTATTAAAATGTTCATAATACCATTACTGGCCCCTTAACAATACCACATAGAATAATACAGTTGTCATTACAATACAAAAAGACACTGATATAATACTTTTTTGACCACATAGAATAATACTGTATATTTGCCATTACAATACGAGGTAAAAATAAACAAAAGACACTGATATATTTTTTTTTATTTTAGCGGACCACTATAAATCCCATCATACATCACGGATTTCCGATTAAATATTACGAGTACAGAAATCGCGGATACGTTGGGTAGAGGGAAGCTACTGTGAAAATGTGTACATACAATCAGTATACAAT
>NW_022693980.1:0-741 GCF_011630105.1 Anneissia japonica | reverse complement strand
TATTAGTAATTTTTTTTGTAAATTTGTGGATTGAAAAGTTAAAATTGAAATTGACAAATACATATAAATGTACAAAAACTGTTGTACATACAAATGCAAATACTAAGCTTAAAAACTGGCCTTATGATACTCATATTTTTTTCCTCTCATTCGTAAAAGAACAATTGTCAAAAACACACTTTTTTGGCCTAATAATGATTTTTTAAATTAAAATATTGATTTTCAACAATAATAAAAGCAACATGAACTTTAACACAATCAGTTGCCTAGCAATTTAACTATGGATATATGATTGATATCAATATTAAAACCAATATTATTAATGCATCACTACATTTTTATCTGTTTATATTGTCTGTTTTAAAAACAAATGATAAAATTAGTTATCAACATTAAAAGAAATGCAGATTAAAATAATTAAGATATCTCTAATTCAAATTCAAATGTTATTTTCAGATGAACAAAAATAACATTTCAAAACACTTTTTTCTGCAAAAATCATTACATTTATTATCAGCTTATTTAAGGGTTTATATAATTTAAAGGATCATTGTTATATAGTGGCAAGTAAGATATTCTCTTGTTCTAAATTTCAACCAAAAGCACATAACTTACACAAAGAGAGCAACTATATTATTGAATTTTACTATTCTTGTTTATTAGCGTGACACCGATTGTATATCTTCGGTAATATTAGCTCAAATTGGATAGTGAAACAAATCAATTTATGACAGGTATGAA
>NW_022693979.1:0-1704 GCF_011630105.1 Anneissia japonica | reverse complement strand
TGTTTTCGATTGGTATTCATATTGTAATTGGAAATTAAAATATACATAACGTATAGCTAACTATACTTCCAAACTTTGGTTGCTATCTCAACAACTTCAGGAAAATTGATGGAATTACACAGATCCCTTGTTACATGATCATTCAGGTGTGAATTGGGCTGGGTGGTCTCTCTTATACTGTATTCCTTGGCTAATACCTCTCATTTCGGTGGATGATTCTGAAATAATTATTCGGGGCTTTTTTTCATAGAATTATTTTATAATACAGTAATTATAAAAGGAATATTTAAACTAGATTTGAACTCGTCACTGAGGACGAGTTAGGTGATCCGCAGTACTTTGACCCTCACGAAGCACGCGCGTTTCTGATTGAAAAGTATTATATGCTAAAACATGCTCTATTTAAAGAGTAATTTTGAGCGTTTTAAAAGAAATTTTAAAGGAAAAGAGTAATTTTGAGCATTTTAAGGACTTACGAATGTGTACACATACGTCATAACGTCCGTGCGCACGGTAGTATTAATACAGTGTCACAAACCCAACACATGTAACCGAAACGTAATTTCCAGCTTTAGTACGTGCTGTGGGCGTGGAAATGAGCGTACGGCGCGTAAATTTTTGAAAGTTTTGGAATATTCAAAATGACCTGAAACGTGCTTTAAATTATCTGAAAAGTGATTTTAACAATTTAAAAATTTTAACGCACAAGTACGAATACCTTAAACCACGTGCCTGACGACGGTAATGGCACATGAATTTAAACCTTGTCAAGTTGGTTGGTAATGCCACACGAATTTTGCCTTTACAGTATACGAACTATCGGTCTGATAGTGTCGAAATACAGTCTGCCGCCCTCTATTTTGAATGTGTTTATATATTTTAAGGACGAAAGATGAGAAGGCTCCAAAAAAAGCATTCTTTTCGACCATGATGACGACATCAAAATAAAAAATAAAGGGATACGTCCGAAAGAGAATTGATTTAGCTATAACATACTCACAGGTGGGAGACAATCAATCAAGATAAGCGAGTACGTTCAAAGGAGTATATAAAGTAATAACGAAATAAATAAAAATTCAATTTTTTCTTAATTTAGCTATAACATACTCACAGGTGGGAGAAAATCAATCAAGATAAGCGAGTACGTTCAAAGGAGTATATAAAGTAATAACGAAATAAATAAAAATTCAATTTTTTCTTAATTTAAATGGTAATATGATGACGTCACAATGTCCGATCAGCCAATATGATCTATAAAATCGTATCTACAACTTATGTGCTTTAAGAATATGTAATAAAAATTGGGGGTCACCTTACATCCTAAGGAGCTATGTTTGATTATAAATAGGCATAATTATAGTCACCTTACATCCTAAGGAGCTATGTTTGATTATAAATAGGCATAATTATAAGCATAAGTAATATTTGACGCAGGCGTACGCGCACTTTAAGACGTGCAAACAAAAAAGTAAGATACCTGACATTCAACCTGGACCTGAAGTATAAGCCCATTTAATATTATTCAGAAATGACAAATGGTTAAGATGATATGACGTCATCAACGTTTTGAGAAAAGAAATATAATTGGTGATCCGCTACACTAGCGGATCACCTCTTGTTATTGTCAGGATCATCATCATCTTTTTTTTCTTATTCTTCTTTCTTTCTCCCCTTTTCTGTTCGCACGATATCTCAAAAAATGCC
>NW_022693978.1:0-742 GCF_011630105.1 Anneissia japonica | reverse complement strand
CCCATTTCAAGCCTCTAGATACGCCACTGTAACGAAGCTCCAGGACAGGAATCGTAGCTGTGATCTCTGTCATGGACTTGTTGGTATCGGTATACGTTTTCGAGCAACGTTGAGTGACAAACGAGGTGATGAATTCATTTTTCTTATATGAAATGGTGCTCGTAATAGAGAGGGCGTACATCATTCGATCAAGAATGCCACTTATATATTTATATTATATATTCATAGGACTCACATATACGTTACGTTTTCGAGCAACGTTGAGTGACAAGCGAGATAGATGGATTAATTTCCCTATATGCATGTATATTATGTATATAATTTATTGTGACCACCAGCAAAACTTTATATTTAGGACAAATGCAGTCCTTTATGGGGAAACCCATGAAAACGGCAGGCCGGATAATTTAATTTATTCATCCGCAAACAAAAGAGGAAACTTATATTGATAAAATAACAACCAACAGGATGTTTTATTTATTAAAATTCCTCTTCTGTTTTACCCACGAATTTACCATAAGATATAAATAACTGTAATAACGAACATTTTATATACAAAGCAAAAGTAAATTATTATGTCGCCACTAAGAAGGAAAAATGAGATACCGAGGAGAGCTGTCCACTGTGTAAAAAGCCAAATATAGGCAACTTTTCAACAATAAGTGGGCGATAGCAAATACAGATCTATAGGCCTAATCGGTATTACAAATAGTAAAAAGATTATACATTAACGGCGCGACCT
>NW_022693977.1:0-502 GCF_011630105.1 Anneissia japonica | reverse complement strand
CCAGACGTTGTATTGGTTTGTGTGTACACATTATGGGCTAAACGTCTACAGTGATAAATTGAACGTCTGTAATCTGTAGGCTACCAAATTTTCCAGTCGTTTTTTTTTTTGCATTTTGCATTTTGAGCTGTTTCCGATAAATTATCTGATTCTCATCCAATAATTTGTAGCAAACTTTCGGCTCTGTTTCTGCAGCAAAAAAAGAAAAAAATTGACTGCTTTCCTATAATATCGAATAAACATGTATTGTCTCAGTCTGATGAGTGAGAGCCACCTATATATTCCTTACCTGAGCCTAACTAGCCCATTCACCCGTCTGGCTAGTCGACCTATCAATCAATAACTATATTTAAACATTTTAACTTAAAACATATTTATTTTACATAATCACTCATCCTATCTAGACCTGTCATTATAGGAAATACGTTAAAACTGCCAAAAAAAAAATACTGTTATCCTAGACTAGGGCATAGGCCTACATGAATATAAAGGATTAATTTTT
>NW_022693976.1:0-626 GCF_011630105.1 Anneissia japonica | reverse complement strand
TATACACAGTAAAACGTCCATTTTACATACCCCTTGGTACCAAGGGGTGTTCGTAAACTATATACATATATATGAAACCATCTTGAGAAAAATAATATACATTAAATTGGCTGTCTAAATTGTTGTGCTCAAAAATTGATCCTAGAGGCTATAGTAGAATATGCCATTATCCCTCTGACCATAAAATCTATGGATGTGGAGTCATTATAGTGTTAATAGGGTTTATATTATAAGAGAAACATTTACAGAGTGCACACTGAGGTTAGAAATATACTTCCCTTTTTATCTACATGAATGCCACAAGCATGATGACAAACTCATTTATTATTATTAGAAATATTATTTGAAGGAGAGAAAGGATATTTTTCCTTGCACAATCATTCCCTGTTTATTTATATTGTACTTGATCAATTAACTCCTGAAGTATTTGTTAATATCAAACCTCTTAATGATGACTTTATGTTATTTGCAACTTTTTAGATATGTCTGAAATAATAGTGTCCTGAATTATCTAGGTATGCTCTATTTGTCTAGAGTTTTATTAAATTATATTAATAAAATTAATGATTGAAGTCTAATAATTCTTATTGTTCATCGTTTGGTAATTTATTCATCAATTTAATAAA
>NW_022693975.1:0-691 GCF_011630105.1 Anneissia japonica | reverse complement strand
TTATATGATCAATTGGATTACTTGATCTAAAGCATTGCTGTGGACACTTTAGGTCATGGTAGTTAGGGCACTCGCAGTCATTTTAATACTAGAAATGTGTTTTGGCGGCCATTTTGAATATTTATTTTGCATTTCGCAATAAAGATGTATGCTATGGTGTTTTATATATGTTCTATTGGATTCTTTGAACGAAACAACATAGGTTTTAACACCAAGATTGTAGTAATATGACACTTAGAGACTTCAAACTGCCAAAATTGTGTTATTTTTTGAGGGTTTTTTTGTGGCCATTTTGAATATTTTATTAAATTTTGCATTTTCACGATAAAGATGTACGTTAATGTATTTTAATAATGTTTTAATGGCTTCCTTGAACCAAAGAACATATGTATTGACACCAAGATCATTGTAATATGGACACTTATAGCATTTAAACTGCAAAATTTGTGTTTTTTGGCGGCCATTCTAATTTTTCCAATTTTCGGTGGGAACGGTTGGAGTGACATCATTGGTCCCGCAATTTTTGGAATCGGCATATTCAAAAACCCCCTAGGACAAAGTTTTATCCTTCTTTCCAGAAGTGCACGTCCTGACCAAAAAACGTCAAATATCCGCCCCACTATGTCCCTTAAAACGAGGAAAGTGGTCTATGTCAAAATCTACATACCGCCCTCTAAGGTCTGCTTATAAG
>NW_022693974.1:0-636 GCF_011630105.1 Anneissia japonica | reverse complement strand
CTTACACCTTTATTAGGCTGCCTCTACATACAGGCATTTTCCTTTGTAGAAAAGTAACAGTTTGTAATTACTATCTATGAATGTACTGTAGGAATATAAAGAATGCTGTATGACTTAGACACACATTTGCGGGCGTAATAACAAATTTTAAAAACACCTAGGTATTTTTTTCTGGAATTTCCATTGTTCGTGGCAGCGGGTGTACTAATTGAACAAAAAGAATATTTTCTTTTTATTTGACATCATCAGTTTGTGCGAGAGATGAATTTGCGAAACCAGGTATAAAAATGTCTCGACTAGTTGAAGTAAAATTACAAGTAGGCCGCTGCAATCAGTTTAATCCTTGGGTCTTTACCTCCTGAAAAAGTACATTTGCATTTCTAATGTCTAAATTTAATTTTATAATATTTTAGTTTGCATAAGAGACAGATATTTTAGTTTGCAGCCAAAATAAATGACATTTTTCACCACTCTTTTTCCATATGTTTATTGACCTAACACATCTACATGCGTTTAGGGCCCTGTAGGAGCCCTAGTGGGTTCAAGAAATAGATCATCTTGGGTAAACCTATGACTTCTTTGTTGGATTGGGTTGGATTGGATTTATTCGATGTAAACACCAAGGATAGCCCACGA
>NW_022693973.1:663-1042 GCF_011630105.1 Anneissia japonica | reverse complement strand
AAGACAACCGAGAAACCCGAATTCCGCGTCTTTCGTTACACGAAGGCGAGAGGAAATCGGGTTATGGAGTTGGAATTCGATGACTCGTATCTCTTAACGTTGTGGGAGGGAATCTATCGAACGAAGCATAGGTGAGGTCCTATCCTTCAACACAGGCCCCAAAAAGTGTCGTCTTCATATCTCAAATCAATTTGTAAAAAAATTTTTTTTGAACTTTGCGAGGTCCAAAAGTCACGGAACCTAGCCTATCAACGAAGCTCACCCTGTCTTCGTTCGATCTCATAACGTTAAGAGATAGGTGAGCAGTGTCCTATCCTTCAACACTGGCCCCAAAAAGTGTCGTCCTCATATCTCAAATCAATTTGTTAAAATAAATTTT
>NW_022693973.1:0-622 GCF_011630105.1 Anneissia japonica | reverse complement strand
CGATTCATTCCAAACGTTAAGAGATAGGGGTGCGCGAATTCCGTTTCCTCTCGTCTTCGTGTAACGAAAGACGCTGAATTCGTTCGAAAAACACAATACAATAGAATCAATAGCATATACATATTTTTTTTTTTTTTAAGTTTCTTTTTATTTGTTGTAAATAAATTCGTTCTCGTTCTCCCAAACTTGCAAGTCCTATACTTTTATATAGTGTCTGTTACGTCATCGTTATATAAACGTAACCTGCTAGGTGTGGTGGTAGTGGTGGTGGTGGTTTGTTGTTGTTGTTGTTGTTGTTGTATTATCAGAATTCCTCGACGAGACTGAATTTTCGATTCTCCGTCATGTCCATAACGCCCATCTTTCGGTATTCACTCACGCGTTTCTCGAAAAAGTTAGTTTTACCCTGCAACGATATATTCCGATATATTCTCCATAAAGTCGAACGGGTTATCGGAGCCCCATCGTTTTTCGCATTCCAACTCCACCAACAGTCTGTCGGCAACAAACTCGACGTAACGCGCCATCTTGTCCGAATTCATGCCGATCAGTCTGACGGTAACGCGTCCGTCATAAACTCCTTCTCTATCGTCACCGCTTCTTCGACGATATCCGTTATGCG
>NW_022693972.1:0-874 GCF_011630105.1 Anneissia japonica | reverse complement strand
AATCTGCAAAAATTACCAGCCTTTCTTCCCACATTTAAGCCCCCACTCATATACCCTGGGCAAGTGTAGAATATTTAATTGCTGTCTCAGAAATTCCATATTCCATTTTATCTGGAAAAATGACATAATTACCCCTGTTCCTAAAAAACCTAAGGCTTCTATACCAGATGACCATAGGCCAATATCCATTACACCGATCTTTGGTAGGATCTTTGAAGCTTTCCTTTTTGAATGTAGGTAAGAATGGCCCCGGAAAAATGGCCCCAGAAAAAATGGCCCCGGAAAAAATGGCCCCAGAAAAAATGGCCCCAGAAAAAAATGGCCCCAATGAAAAATTCGGTAATAGAAATGATGTATATTTTTTTAAATCTTCAAATATTTAAATACTGTATAAGCAAGAATTGAATCAAGAAATAAAAAATGGCCCTCAATTATAAAATTAAAGAGAAAAAAAAAAACAAATGTTGTAAAATACCTTGTAGCAAAAATTTAATTAATAAATCAACATAAAGAATATGCATATTAGAGAACTAAAATAAATTAGTTTTTAGCTCCTATGAATAGCTCTGGGAGTAGGTCTAAGTATTTTTAAAAATTATTAATATTATTAGATATTATTACTATATTTGCGGCAAATTATTAATATTATTATTATTAATGGCTCTGATGGGAGGCTCTAAAACATTGATTCAGCACCAGTTTTGAACGACGAACTTGCAGGGAATGTTATAAACCATTTTCGCGAAATTTGAAATAAACATTTCTAATAACGTGGCGAATACCAACGATGGGGACTTTCAGAGGCCTGACATTTCGCGGTACGTATTACTGTCATGGATAACATCAACAACAAATCTAAATTGCTAACGAGCAC
>NW_022693971.1:0-689 GCF_011630105.1 Anneissia japonica | reverse complement strand
GAATCTGTAGGAGATGTTAGTAAAACAGACACTAGAACAGTTGGTTGTTGCTATGTACTGCGGCACATTTGATGGTAAGAAGGTAAATGATGCAAGGTGATACCTATTTACAACTGGGGAAAGAAACATGTCAAAAAAATCTGTACTACAATCCAGGAAGTGGTAAAACTGTCTAGATGCTCTCAGAGTTGAACAGGACCCAGTTAATTGGGGATGGATGAAGGACGACAACAAATTTACTCCAGTTTGGAGCTCTCTGCCGAACTTTTAAATGTCACCAAGGTGTTAATTCGTTGTGGACACACAAACCAGTGGCGGATCCAAAGGCCGGGTTCAGGGGTTCCGACGAACCCCCCTCTGTGAAGAAACGTAACAAAATACTACTGGGTCCTGGCTTACAAAATTCATGCTAACTAGATGCAGATCTAAACCTTCGCCCACTTCGCCCAGGCGAAGGTCAGGGTGAGAAATCAAAATAAAATGTTGACCATTTTTTCCAACAATCATACTTATTTTCCTTACACTTATTTTGAACATTACCATTAGGAAAATGTTTAAATCCACACTATCCTATACCATACACATTTACACTGATACCAGAGAGAGGCACATTCCCAATACCTTATGGTCTTCCACTTCTAGTGCATGATATATGCATAGCAAACGTTATGTAACCACTAATAATACTC
>NW_022693970.1:0-1100 GCF_011630105.1 Anneissia japonica | reverse complement strand
TTCAAATTACAAATCACACAATACATACAAAGCCCTTTATTGTATTGCACCCAATGGATTTGTTATGTTTGTTTCTAAACTGTTTGGCGGACGGGCTAGTGATGTATTTATTACAAAGCATAGTGGTTTTTTAAATAAACTAACTTATGGGGATGAGGTAATGGCCGATAGAGGGTTTACCATCGAAGACTTATGTTCAGCATTAACAGTGTGGTTCCTATCTCTTATACACATCTAGATGTGTATAAGAGACAGGTGTAACTCAAGGAAGACGGATTGCAAATGTAAGAATTCACGTTGAAAGGGCAATCAGGCGCTTAAAGTGTTTTAAGTTTTTGAGCCACATAATCCCTGGTAATGTGAAAAACATTGATGATATTCTTTTGATTTGTGCAGCACTGTGTAATTTACAACCACATTTAATTAATGAGCAAAATGCTCTAGATGACGATGAAATAGAAGTAAATGATTAATGTACAGAAATATTTGACTCCTTTTTATTTATTTGTCTTCTTGATTTAAATCATAAATACAAGTATGTTATAAACATCCAAGTTTACAGTACTGTAGCTTTCACACTTCTAATCTGTAAAATTCACACTTTCCAAGTACAGGCGTAGGGCTACTGTACTCTGCATGAATTTAATCCCTACAGTTTTACAATTTTCAGTTCATGTTTATTTATTGAATTGGCAATGGCTGGCAACATTTCTTTAAAATAAAATGCCTTTAGCATATTCATTTTTTCATTGAACCATTCATGATCAAACTGAACATCAACTATTACATTGTCAACTTCACTCCAAACAAAAAATTTACATTTTGATCTTCTGGCACAAAACATGCCAACCTGTACTTGATAGTAATAACCACTTGCTGCTGCATTTTGCTTTAGTTCATACCTCCCATTTATCATTTTAACATCCCATTTACCCCCCTGTATTACCCCTTTGACAGTACCACCAAACTTGTCCAACTTTTCCTTGGTTAAACATTTTATCTCTAATATTGTTTCATCATCGATAATGCCATCCAAACTGGTTTCTGGCCGACAAACAAGTCCTGTTGAAGAAACCTTACAGTTAGTCAAGTCTTCGAAG
>NW_022693969.1:0-508 GCF_011630105.1 Anneissia japonica | reverse complement strand
GGAGTACAAGTGGGTACCTGGTTTGGTTCCAACACAACTGCGCTGATTACTAGCCGCAATATGGAATAATAATATAATTAACTTAATAATTTAATTTGGTGTTCAATGTGTTCCATATGTGTTTGATCCAATGACCGGGGTAGTAATGTGAAGCGCTTAGGCATTAAGCGCTATATAAGAACGACATATTATTATTTTATTATTATACAGAAAATAAGACAGAAAATAATGATGCGGAAACGTTGAGTTAGACAGTAGAATACAATATAATTTATTCAGGAAACGAATATTTCGTCTTGTCCTCAAGACTTCATCAGCGTAACTGATTACTAAAGTTGGCAAATACTAGATACAATATTATACAATATTATACAATAAACAGTCGGCATTAAATAAAGGAGGGTGATTAAATGAGGCAAACAATAATGAAGACGTAGGGATAATGATAATGATATACGTTTCCGTATCTTTATATTCTGTCTTATTTTCTGTTTTATTATTTGAACAC
>NW_022693968.1:0-1288 GCF_011630105.1 Anneissia japonica | reverse complement strand
CACATAATATATATACTTATACAGAATGAAAGTGCATAGGTGGTAGTTGATATTTTCAAGACATAAAAGTTTAGAATTACAGTATTTTCTTTTGACCTTCAATTTTAGGTTACCAGGTGTAGTCCGAAACACAGAACGTGATGCTGTGTTGGACATAGGATTATCTGGACGATTGAATCGTACCAATAATGCTGCAGCAGGAGGGTCAGTGAGGTCATTGGTATCATCGGTAGAAAGTGGAAGATTAACTCCTGAATTTGCTCTCTAGATTCAAATTATATCTCCTTGATTAATATTGTTGCTAAAAGTGTTTTTGATTATATCCATTCAACATTTTACCTTGATTAGACATATTTTTTTAAATATGATGTTGAATGCAATTAGAATATAATTATCTTTATATAAGAAGTTGATAAGTTTCTATGCTTTGTACTATATATCGCTCTGGCTGAATACCATCGAACCATATAACACCAATAGTGATTTGTTATGTAGTTGAACAAATACTATCCATTCAACCATATAACACCAATAGTGATTTGTTAAGTAGTTGAGTAAATACTATTAATAACGTTGACTGCTCATCTCCTGCATTTGAGAACAGAACAAATATTTTGAAAATAGGGAATTTGTATGTTGATTGCTGTGATTAATTCCATGCCTTTAGAATCTTTCAGTGTACTACATACTTTGGAATAGTGTATTAATATTAACTTTTGACTCCTTAAAAGAAACCTTGTGAATTGGGTTTATTCATTGTTTTTTCAATAAAGATGTATTTACTACTGTAGCATGTGTTGATATTTGAGTGACAACTTGAGTTTTCAGTTGCTGCAGCATTGTTTATTTATTTATTCATTCATTCATTCGTTCGTTCATTCACAATATATAAACCAGGGTGACCCAATCATCAAAAAGACTGGTCTCCCTTGGGGTGCAGGGAGCAGTTAAAATTTAAAATGAAATGACTAAAAACATCAAAGTAAAACAATGTAGTCTAAAAACACAATTACAAAAATGAAAGATCTATAATATTGATGCCTTAAAGTTACTTTAAAGCTTTGATTGTAACACTTAATCCATTAAAAAGATTAGCACCTTGATATTTAATAGAATGTTTATTATGGTCTTTGAAGTGTGCATTGTGATTCAATATTTTGATTTTATAATCTTACAATCCTTTTCACTAGCCAACATATGATGCCCAACATAAACAAGTCTATTTATAAGGTGTACCGTACGTAGTGGATTTGTTTTCTGTCTACTCCAATAGTAACCTCACTAGGTT
>NW_022693967.1:0-708 GCF_011630105.1 Anneissia japonica | reverse complement strand
CACTATTAAACAAATTGTTTGTGAGACGATACCAATCTGGTAATGCTTTATAAGAGAGATCTTTAAGTAAATTAGAAAGGAATCGTCAAAGTAACACCATACCTTTTAGACTGGCCAGTATACCATTTTCTTTATCTTCTATAAACTTGGTTTTGTAAACAGCAGCAATGTTAAATTTTTCTTCCGCCTTTTTATTCTGCGATCTTTCGCCACAACATGTGCATTCGTATTTCTTCAGTTTTCGAGGAAAGAAAAACAAGGGTATAGATAGGATCACTATCAGCACACTGGCTAAGACAAATCCAAGCCACCAAGCCCCTATCCAACGAGGGTCACGAGGATCAGTCGGAATGTTTTCTCCATCTACTCGATCAAAATCCACGTAAAGAGAAAGACATTGGAAACTCACAAAGAATCCTACGAAAGGACCTACTCCCATAGCCATGAATATTCCAGCTGAAATTTAATAGCATTGAATGTCAACGAATCAATAATTAAGCATCAATATTTGGTACTGCCATAATTGGGCACACTCCTTTGTCTGCAATGTGGTTCAGGCTTTCTCTACCAATCTTTCTTTTTTAGTTTAAAATGCCTTATGATAAAATTCACATTCACATAAATATCTACACAGTAAAACATTTAAGGCAGATGGGAAGCTTGCACAGCCACGAAAAAAAAAACCAGCCCCATTTTTTTTTTGCAAAT
>NW_022693966.1:0-695 GCF_011630105.1 Anneissia japonica | reverse complement strand
ATAGATTGATATAAACATTGTGACCTTATAACTACAATTTATTTAATATGTTTTAAATAATAAATTCAAGAATCCTGCAACGAATTTTTCAGATCAGAAATTGGCATCAAAAAGTAATAATTTTTCAATCGCGATATTCGTATTTTCGGTTCATGGAAATAGCGACGATAAACATATAATAATTAGTTTATAGTTTTTGTTATAGTTATAAAAATAATTATATATATATAATTATTATTATATACATATATTATTATTATATTTTTATTATATATATATATATATAATAAAAATATAATAATAATAATATATGTATATAATAATAATTATATATATATAATTATTATTATAACTATAATAAAAACTATAAACTAATTATTATAATTTATACATTTATTATAATAATTTAACAGTGTTAACGGCAGTCTTGATTTATATTATATGTACCTATATTGTTTCTAGCCTTACCTATTGTGTAATGGAGTGTATCTGGTGGTATTTGAATCTGTTTAACCATGAAGCCTCCGTGGGCTTATGGTTATGACGCTCGCCTTGACAGCGAGAGGTCGCAGGTTCGAGTCCCGCCAGAGGCATTTTATTAAAACAATTTCTTTATTCTTTTATTTACAGGACTACATTCGTTTGAGAGCTATGCTACGGGATGTATTATTGTGTCCTTTATTCAAACACTGTAT
>NW_022693965.1:0-1341 GCF_011630105.1 Anneissia japonica | reverse complement strand
GGTTGCCATGGGGAACATAAGACAATGAAGAGGGTGAAAACAGTTCCATAATAAAAATACTGTCTCGAAAGATAAAATTTGATAATGTTAAGGAGAACCTCAGACGACAAAAGAGTTCCCCTTAAAATATGTTTTAAATGTAGTAGTAGTATCCGACGACAAGCAATCAAGAAAAAAATAAACTGGAACAACTCTCTCGACACGAAATGTTTAGTGCATCATACAAACGTTTAAATATCTGCCTCTGACCCAAGGGCGTCGATCCGTGGCTGAAAGTGGGGGGACGAGATGAAAAATAAAGCCTTGGGCCGTAGGCCTAAACAATGGTTGGGGACCAGGGGCTCTGGCGCATATAGCCTTTTAATTGATTTTAAGCAATGTAATTAACATCTATCTCCATACGAAATTTTTAAAATATCCAGTGGCGGATCCAGTAATTTGAAATAGAGCTGGACACAGAGAGGGACTTTTACAGATGGAGAGTGTAGCTGGACTACCACCTCAGCCCCACCATGGTTGGGGCTGAGGCCCGAAAATTTATGATTATGACACCTCTAGTTTGCCGGAAATGGCACTCTCAGACCTAAATTCTAATTCTAATTTTCCTTTGTTTTTTTTTCCATTTTTAAAAAATAATTTTGAAAAAATTAGGGCCTGTTCGGCCCCACTTGAATCTGCCACTGATTATTATGGCGTCATTGCGAGACTGCGTCAACGTAACACTGGAGTTTGTAAACTTTTGGTAGGCTTATCACTTAATCGAAATAGGGAGACATCATATTTATACGTGAAATTAGAAAAAACAGTAATCCTATGTATGTAGATAATATTAAACACTAGTATATACGTACGGGTCATAATAATATACAAAAAGAATAAATCGCCGCTTTATATTAGAAATTTTGCACTTTTGAGTTTGTAAAAATATTGGCCTAATAAGGATACATGCTTCCAGTTTCAACAACGTTCAGTACATTGTTTTCACAATAAATTTAGCCTCTGATAGTCGTTGCACCCATAAAATCGATCTAGTGTGTTTCTGAGATGGTTACAAAATGTTTAAACAATTGCGTTTTTACTTGGTTTTGTTCCGGAAAATACGTACCGCACTTAGAAAAGTGAACAGACAAAATTCATGACTAATTGTTATTATTTCCATTCGCTTGTAAAAAGTGGGGTTTTAATTATAGAAAATTGGTGAAAAGTGGGGGATGGGGGACAATCGATATCATGCCCCCCCCCCCCCACTTTAAAAAGTGGGGGGAACGCTTCCCCTTGTCCCCACCAATCGACGCCCATGCTCTGACCACAAGCAATCAAGACAAGACTAGACAAGAACGA
>NW_022693964.1:0-868 GCF_011630105.1 Anneissia japonica | reverse complement strand
ATTACTCTCCATAACACAGCACCCCCTAGTTCCGTCACCTCTGGATTTATTATATACTGGATATCTTTACACCCGCCTTCTGATGTGTCCCGCGTTTTAACATTTGGTGTTGGAATGCCTACTTACTGTACAACAGTGACAACTTCAAATCATATACAGTAGGCCTACTCAGTTTCCTTATTAGTAAATAATTAATAAATGTTTATGAGTGAACATTCTCAGTATTTCCAAAGGCAAGATTTTAATTGGTTATTTATTTAAACAATTATTTAAAAACACGGTTAAATTTCGCAGCAGAACGGGGCTGCAAAATAAAACACAGTAAACAATTTGTTAGGGAAATTTATAATTATTGCACTTCTTTTATTTGTATCTGGGACAATCAAAACTTAGAATTAAATGTTGCCACAATTATCACTACATAAGTTATTGATTGAAGAACCTTATAAAATTGCACTAGGAGTAGACCTATATATTTGATACTTACTTACCCCCTCCCCCCAGCCCCCCCCCCCCCCCCAAAAAATGTCTGACATTCTTACTCTATATACCTCACAGGATAATTCAGTTGAATCAGGAAAGCAGCACTTAAGAGTTGGGACCAAGCAATTGTTGAGGATGTTGATGTGTTCATTAGTTGAATTGCCTTGCTCCAAGGGACTCAATTGCACGATGTTAATTACTGATGTCATCAATGCCTTTCATAAAATTCCTCAACCACCGGAACAAATATATACCGCTTTAGCTGGTGATTTGAACATGGTTTGTATAGAATCAAATTGTTTTTATATTGAGAAATATCCTATGTTTATATAGCCTACTTCAAATTCATTGGCAACAGAACAGATTAATAGATAAAATCCAATAA
>NW_022693963.1:0-716 GCF_011630105.1 Anneissia japonica | reverse complement strand
TCGATCCAGAACCTAGAATGTTATTCAGTTTATTATTTTTATAAGACACCAATATATACGCAGTTTGACCTCCATTTGATAACAAAACAATGCACATGACTCGGAATCAATCGAATCCTCTAAGTTAACAACAATGATAATAATGATGTCAATTATCATTTATTTAATAAAACATATTTATACAGGATCAAAGAATCAAGGAATATTTTCGACACAGTCGAAATTTGGATCCAGGTGCTTGAACAATAAGTTAAATATGTATAAAGATAAAATATATTTAGTATTATATTACAGACATTAAACTTGCATTATACACAGCCAAAATAACAAAAACATATGAAAACATATGTAGAACATACAAGACCTGGTTTAAGCTGCGTCCACACCGAATCCGAATTTTCGGATCGTAAAGCCTACCGAACCAATCAGTGTGTCAAAGAATAGGGACGTTGAGTGTTCAGCGCGCGCATCGGAAAAGCGGTCCGATGTGAATGCAGCTTTACCATATAAGATACGGTAGTATAATACATACTCCAATTATCGAAATGCATGCCATCGTGTCGGGATTCAATATTTCGACATTAATTATGTCATCATCAGGATGTCATCATCATTAATTATGTCATCATTTTTTTTTATTATCGTATTAGTCCTATATAGATTGAGACTATCTTCTCTGAGAATCATTCATTATAGCCTATAAAACGACACTATGT
>NW_022693962.1:0-1714 GCF_011630105.1 Anneissia japonica | reverse complement strand
GTAAAACTAGCCAACGTGTTGGTTAGTTTTACCAAAAAAAGTCCAGTGCGATTGTGGCTTTAGACTCATTTCTGAACATTCTATAGGCCTACGCTTTTTTTTTTTTCATTTTTTTTCTTCTCTTTTTTGTAAATCTGCTCCCACTTTATCTATTTTGCAAATGTGTAGGACTTGTTTAGTGCCTACATGGTATTAAAGGAAACTAATAGTAGAAATAATGAAATCTCTCCTATATGGTACTAAAAAATACCGAAACCCATTATGTAGGACACCAACATATTCCAGACAGGGGACTGAATAGTAACTAATGCAGACAGAACGTTTTGGTTCCCATGTTTTTTATATTTTAATAGACGAATTAATTGGTTTAATGAATGGCTTTGTTATTATAGCCTGTTAAAATTAAGAATCTGTCCTGTTTTGATGCTATCAATGCTATATTCTGTGATTCAACCAAAATTCACTACTGAAAAGTCATCAAATTTAAGTGTTAGTAAAGGGACCATTTTGCCTTTCCTTCAACAATTCAAAATCTGGTCACACTTGAAAATTAATTTTGATTATTAATACAGTAAAATCATTTGTAGTTTTGGTACGAAATAGTGAAAAGCATCATATCGCAAGACAAGAGGCGTTATTGATGATGATGATTTGCAGTTATGTGGGTCACATTAAGTACCTCTTTCATACAACGACCGTGGGATTTTGTATAGCCATCGGTGAGATTGCCAAGAAAGAACTAGCTATCCCCTTCCCTTTCGCATACTTTTTGAAAGCCCAAAGGTCCAAAATTTAACAATTGTCTCCCCATCTAATAACCAAATACTTATTACCCAGGAAGTAACCATAACAGGTGAAATCACTGTGCAACTCTGAAGTGAAGATGACCAGATGTCATAAAATCCTGGTATTTGATTGGCCCAAACCACAATCCATCAGCAATAGTTAGCTGGTATGTAAAATCTCTCAGAAGAATTGAAAATTGTATTTGATGTGCACTGTCTGAATATTATGAAATTAATAGATTATTAGATCATCATATGTGTTATCAGTCCACCACAAACAAAATTTTTTTAAGGTCAATTCAGTTATTTATTGTCAGGAAAATCTAGACAGCATAAATAGACCATGAGTCAAGATTCAAGAAATTATGAAACTTCCATTTTTTGCAGTAGTATAATATATAGTTTTTTTTTTAAATCGCTTTAGAAAAGTACCGTACTACATGCTCAAATGCATGGTCTTGATGCAGAAAAAAGGGTTTTCTGGGAAATAGGTGAGGCTTTGGGGGCAGGAGTGGTGGCCTGGGCTATAATATGACCAGCTCTGGCAAAACCAGCCATTCGTAGGAAAAATTCAAAATTGAGTTTTTAGTGTTTTTAGATTCTGCATGAATTCTTCTTAAATACTGTTCTTATTATTCTTATTCTTTTATTGCACAATAGAATAATCTTGATGGAAGGCCTGGTCTCTAAAGTAAACTTAATTACTATAACAATTGTTTGAGAACCACTCCCACCCGGAAAAAAAAAAAAAAACATCATTAAAATGTAAGATAAAATATAATAGATAACACATCACAACATCAAGCAAAAAGCAAGCAAAAAATAAAATAAAGAATAAAATAAATTTAAAAAAAAAAAAAACCAGAATAAATGCAAAAACAGTCATTAAAAGCAAAAAACAAGGTCATCACAATCACCAGTACAGTAAT
>NW_022693961.1:262-949 GCF_011630105.1 Anneissia japonica | reverse complement strand
TAGCAGTAATTCGCATGTTTTTTTAAAAAATAAATTTCAGAACCTACAACACTACCGCCGACAACGTCAGCAACAACTGAGGGTATGTAGTTAATGTTGTAAATGCTATATGTTTAATGTTTATATCAAAATATTTTTGATTACATTATAATATTGCTTTGAAATGTGTTATAATACATGAACTAAAGTCTAATATTTACATATGCAGTAAATCCCATTGTTTACACTTCTCAGCACCTACAACACTATCGCCCACTACATCGGTGACAACTGAGGGTAGGTTCTTAACTCATTATTATATTATATATGCAAAAAGTTATCAATAACAACTTAAAATTTCGATTTCATTGATTTACGCCTTTGAGTTATGTTATAAGAAATTAGCGGCTGTTAAGATTTTCTATAAGCAGTGAATCACATTATACTTTTCAGTACCTACCACACAACCACCGACAACGTCAGTGACAACTGAGTGTACGTTATTAAATCATAAATATTTTTATATTATGCTTAAAGTTATTAAAATTAATTAATTGTTTTGAACTTCATATACTTAGAAATATGTTATAATAAATTAGTTACTGTTTATTATTTATATACGTAGTAAATAATTTTTATTCTATACAACCCAGAATCTACAACACTACTGCCGACAACATCAGTGACAACTGAGGATAGAGTATTAAT
>NW_022693961.1:0-184 GCF_011630105.1 Anneissia japonica | reverse complement strand
CAGCACTGTTTAATATTTACGTATGCAGTAAATCACATTTTTATACTTCTCAGTACCCACAACACTACAGCCCACTACATCAGTGACAACTGAGGGTACGTTGTTAACTCTTTATTATATTATATATGATAAATGTTATCAAAAATAGAAAAAAATACTAATTTCATTGTTTTATGCCTTTATA
>NW_022693960.1:0-668 GCF_011630105.1 Anneissia japonica | reverse complement strand
TGCATTTTAATGACATAAACTGACAGTATTATTGACAATTTTTAGGAAAAAATGGCGGCCATTTTTAAACTGCTGGCAACCCCCTTACGTATGAAAAAAAGAATGTTGCACATACTTTTTTGATTTATCAATGTCTACTCTACATCATATCCAATTTTTAAATAATATAGAAAAAAAAATGCAACCTCTGATATTGCTACTTTTCGGACTGGGCTCATTAAATTCAGTTGAAAAGACAGGTTTTAATGATCCACAACCCCTTGCCTACAGGAAAAGTAAATAGTATTATTAGACTGCAAAGCTGTCTTATTGTCGATGTGAAATATGGATGCAACCATGGTTCATTTTTATCTTTCTCTTAGATAAGATGCTTTCATTGATAATAATGACATTGTAATATTTTTTTTTGGAATGTGTTAGGCGATATATAAAAGCATAAAAATTATTTTGAACATTATAAGAGACATATAAAACGCTGCAGCAAAAAATACCTCTTTATTGTACCGTGAAAGAAGTGGCGCTGTAGCTTGGTCATTATGATGCTTGCCATTTAATTCCAGGATCCTGGGTTCAATTCCTGTCACAATAACTGGATTTTTTCTTACAATCAAAATAACTTCATTCTCAAAGACTTATAATGAGATTTATAGGTCAATTATTCTTGTCTG
>NW_022693959.1:0-3543 GCF_011630105.1 Anneissia japonica | reverse complement strand
TTAGTACAGTAGTTACTGCAATGGGAGGGTGGTAGATCGTTCAGTCAGTGATATCATGTTATCGTCTAATACATTTTAATAATGTGTGTAAAATTTAAGAATGCACCGCGTGGGTCGCTTCTCTTTGTTATGCCGTAGTATTATACGTAGCAGAGTGACGGCAGCAATCTGAGCCTAGCCTAGGGCCTAGATAGTATACGTTCTTGATCATCGTAATGAAAACTTCGGGTCACAGACGATTGGGCCCAACTGGTGTGGAAGATCGGACCCAAGATAGCTTCAAATAAATTGTAGTCCTAGTAGGCCACTGCCACCACCCCCACTCCTGATATCGTTCCAAACTACTGTAAAATGAAATTACTGTATACCTAGCTAGGCCTAGGCCCTATGCCTACGAAATTTTTTCAAAGAAATTTGCTGAAAATATTACTGTAATTTGCCTGTCGAATTACATTACCAGTGTGGTCTAAAATCACTATTTTGGGCCATAAAGACTCCCCCTGTATTTTTCAACCTCCACACAAATTTGACCCAACAAATACATATATGTATATATATACATATATATATATATATACATATATATACACATTATACATATATACATATATATGTATGTTTATGTGTATATATATATGTATGTATATATACGCATATATATGTACGTGTATATATATATATATATATATATATATATATATATATAATACATACATATATATATATATATACTTTTTAAGTCATGTATCATGATTAGGAACGTTGATGCCTGCAAGGCTCTGGTTTTTAATTCAAATAATTAATGTTTGTATGATGATTCGCTCCAGTTTTTATGTTGCAAGCAGGAATTAATGTAGTGAAAATAATGTTTGCATGATTCGCTCCAGTTTTTATGTTGCAAGCAAGAATTAATATAGTGAAAAGTGGTTGTGACCTTGACTGCATGATGCTTCATTGCATATGGTATTTTCCTGAAGAATGCACTTGGACAAAGATGAATTGATAATACTATTGGGAGTGTTATTTTTGAGAACACAACCAGATGGGCCAACTAGGGGTTTTAGCCCATCCCCTCCAAGCTTCCTGAAAGGAAAGTCAAATGTTTACGTAATTAAATTAAATTACACGAACAGGAGACCAAGATGTACAAAGAAGTAGGCGTAACCTCAGTTACTGGAAAATATTATAGCAAAAAAAAAAATGAACATTAAGAAATTGAACAGAGACAAATACTGATGGTATACTGTAAAACCTTGAATGGAAGTCTTACATGCTTAATCTTGAGAAGAAGCCCACCTTGAAAAGAAGCCCCCCTTCTTCAGTTTGCAATAAGTAATCTTGAGAAGCCCATGAGTTTCTTAATCAAGATGTGGGCTTCTTTTGAGCTAGTACCTGGATTCATACTGATATTACTGTATCTTTGATTATTATGATATTATGTCAGTATCAATATTATTTCTTTGTACGTATTACTGTACATGGTTACAATTTAAAAAAATAATAAACAGAATTTTGAATTCCATAGTTGAAAAATGTATAGTAGTTGCAACAGCATTTCATTTTGAAAAGAAGCCCTCCTCTTATAATTTGTAAAAGTAATCTCAAAAAGAAACCCATCTCGAAAAGAGGCCCATATCGAAAAGAAGCCAATCAAATGCTCCTAAAAAAAGAAATGGTCTAGGGCGATTATTCCATGCCTATCCATCTACTGTAGCTGGCCTGTCCATCTACTGTAGCTGGCATAGGTCAGGCCACAATACAACACCATGGATTGGATTGGATTGGATTTATTCGGTGTAAACACCAAGGATAGCCCACGTCTAGAAGAAGGCTTATTTGCAGTGGAATCCTTCTGGTGGTGATTGGGCAGTACACCGGGAGACAATCCCCTACTCATTTCCGAAGAGTGTACTGCGTTCTTTAACGTGCACACGGGACCAACGGCTTAAACGTCTCATCCGAAAGACGGTACGCTATTGTAACTTGTATTTCAGCCCTCTAGCTGAAACACATGACCATGTGTTTGGTCATCGTGCTGGCTGGCGTAACTTCCCAACCAAAACGTACAGTAAATGGGCGTAGTCGAGCGTCGCTCAAAATCTCTCTGAAGTGATATGGGGCATAGTCCCCTGGAAACAACAGTATGTCAGTTTAGGTGTTTTAAAGGCTTATAATTTAATGATTTTAGAGTGCTAAAATGTAAAATAATTTTTAATTTAATTTTTTTTTTTTAATTTTTTCTTCAACAAAGTGTGTTTTAATCAGAGCCCATTTGAAATGGTAGTATATCACTTTTCCTACCAACTTCTCTTCCTGTTATTTTAACCCAAAATCGACGATGGTCCGGCCATCCCCGCATGTACAGTACATTACATGAATTTTGTCGTGTCTTGCCATACTGTACAGTAGGCCTACAGTATTTTAATTGCGCGAGTTTTCAGAAGTGTCTCTGCTTCCATGACCAAAATGCTCTTTGCTAATGGTAAAGGTAGGAGAATAACCCATAACTTGCAGCGTCATTGTGCTGAATTGTGTATGGGCGTGGTGCGTGATTACCTAGCTGCCGTAGAGAGGCGCTTCTTGGTAGATACGTGTTCACATCATTCCACAACGACAGGGGCTGAAATGAACCATAACATCGGGGTAACCCCCTACTCTTCCGAAAGATGCAATGGGTTCTTTAAAGTGCACACGAGCCAGAAGTATACACTGGACCTCCAAGTCCTTATCCGAGAAGACTTGGTTCTACCAACCGAACCATGGGCGAGGAGCGGCTGGAACCAGCGCCGATGTTAAAGGCTGTAGCTAGCGGCGCCCCTGCCTTACCGCTCGGCCACTCGACTCGCCATGGTATTATTTTAGAGTCAAATCTAAATAAACCTAACAAATTTTTTTTTTTTTTTTTTTATTCTCTACAAATTTCCTCAGTAATTATTAATTAGCAACATGTTTTGAAAAGTGTCTTGAATGAATGAATGAGGTACATTTGAAATTTACACCAACGAATCTAACGAATTTGAATTAGACGTCTACTGAAAACCAGTAGGAACTTGCTTTGTTGAGTTCCGTCCAAATATTTCAGGTTGATTCCAAATGGTTTGGATTAAAAGCAAGAATATACACTTATTAAAACATTGGAATGCGTAAATTTCACTTCATAATTAACCAACAGAACGTCTACTGGTGTGTCATGTTAATCAACAGATAATGGCAATGCGAGTACAGCTAAGCATCTCGTTTTCACAGTGTCTGGTATGCTTGTCGTTAAAAGATGTCTATTTCATTTCATTTTCATTTATTTCGTCAAACAGAAAACAAAACATACAGAAATAACAATACCAAAAATCAGAGACAGGATAAACAAAAAGCAAACTGAATTGCTGTATAAAGTTTCTCCACTGATTTAAGGATACATAAAATATATAAATAAATCTCTGATCTCAGGAAGTAAAAATGATTAAAACAGCAAGGCGCAGCGCAGCGCAGCGCAGAACAGCGCAGCACGCAAGGAACAATATACTGTTATTCTCATGGAGTTTCTGG
>NW_022693958.1:0-981 GCF_011630105.1 Anneissia japonica | reverse complement strand
ATAAAAAAATGATAAGCAACAGCTAAAAAGTAAACGTAAGTAAACAGCCAGAAATAGAACCAGAGACAACACTAGTCCTTCCTCAGTGGCGAGTGAGTGAGGGTAGAAAAAGCTAGATGGTATAAAGTGAGAATTTCATGCAAGCATGATTGGAAACAATAGGCTGGGTGAGATTAGAATAAACAGCATAAACAAGTAAACAGGAAGGCCAAAACTAAACTTTAGAGGCAAGCCTCAATAAATAAGCCAAATGATTTATCCAGAATAAATATATATGAATGAATGAATATATATATATATATATATATATATTCACGCTGATGAAGTCCACAGGAGTGGACGAAATATTCGTGTTTAATAAATTATGTTCCAAAAATACGTCAACTTGACTTTTGTTTTCATTGTCGTCACTTTCACCAATATATTTGTTATGAAACAACGTGCTACATCATTTCACAATGATACATCTATATATATATATATATATATATAATATAAATCATCAAAGGTACATATACAGTGTTTAATAAGAATATGATGGAACATCGTAGGCTACCCTGTAGCTTTTCAACGAATAAAGTCCTATGAAAAATCATTGTGTAATAAAATTCCTCCGACGGGATACGAACCTGCAACCTCTTGCTGACAAGGCGAGCGTCATAACCACCAGACCACGAAGGTTTCATGGTTGAACAGGTCCAAATATTGTATTACACAATGCTATGCCTCAAGAGGGCGTTTGGCCAGATAAATCTGGAAATAACGGCTAGAAATACTGTCGTATATTATATATGATATTGAAGAAAGTTAACACTGTTGAATAAATATAATATAAATCATCAAAGGTACATATACAGTGTTTAATAAGGACATGATGGAACATCGTAGGCTACCCTGTAGCTTCAACAAATAAAGTTCGTTAAAAAGCTACAGGGTAGCCTACGATGTTCCATCCTGTCCTTATTAAACACTGTATATGTA
>NW_022693957.1:0-1326 GCF_011630105.1 Anneissia japonica | reverse complement strand
CCTAGCTGAGCACCGTATGCCTATTCTGCAGCAGAATGATATGATTTGGAGTATTATTATTTTCAGTTTCGTATTAACTAGCCTCTGCACAATAATTATATACAGTACCTTTTCCCCTTTCAATAGATCAAAATACATTACCAATCCAGTGCATACATGTCAACAACAACAACAGAGACCTGGATGGATGGACGCCGATGGCTTTGCTACCTAGGCCTAGCTTGCTTGTTCGTTCGATTTTGATCCATCGTACAGAATATAACAAAACGGTTTTAATTTACGTTTCAACTATGTGGAAAATATATGAATATATTTATCTACAATACTATTATTTATTTAACTGTAGTATAGTAGACAGTATCTGACTGACTTGTTAGCCTGCACTCATTTTCAAGCGTAGCAGTACACTGAGTCTCAGGGTAGTAGTGGGACGCAATGATGCAACCTCCAGCACTTAACACAATGCTTAGTTAGAACATGTGCTCTGCATGCGACTGCATGACGGTCGTACGATCGACTTTTATCGCTCCACCAAAAACAAATAGTGGGTTGCTAAAAATATACATTCGTACCCAACCTTTTATTTGTTTAATATGACAATTTTTTAGCTTTATAAACAAATATCATTAATGGAGAAATACAACGTACAGTACAGTATATACCAATTTTCACTTTCATAGATCAGCCTATGGTGATTATGAAAACTTCGTCTCCTGCATGTTCTTTACCCACGGAAAAATACACGTGGTGACTAAACGTGCCTGGAAAACGGCAAACAGCAACAAATTTGCATCGTCTATTATACGAAAAGAAAAGTTGGTGTGATAAGAACATCTTTGGGTTGCGTTTTAACGTGGTACAGTATTTACTAAATTTATGCCTAAAATAAAGTATTACAAAATAGGACATTCCTTTTAAATAATAGTGTAAATATTTTCGAGTTTCTACTGAGTTTTCTTAAATAAAAACTAATATGTATAGGCCTATGCCTGTGCGTTATTTGCGTAGTGCTATTTGTTTTAATGTACTTTAAATACTTTGTAATGTATTTCATATTCAATATTATTACAATAAATGATATCTGACTCTGTATCTTTCTTTCAAATCATGACCATCCATGCCGCGTAAATGATTTATTAACATTAATATTACCATTTCAACGATTTACAAACGCCGTCGATAGACGGATTTAATTTAAACAAAAGTGCAAGATGCCAATCGTGCAATCGAAAAAATAAATATTATACAGGTAAACCACAATGAAACCAGATCTTTCAATAACTGTAAAATAAAAATTGCAGAATGACTAATAGACTACCAAACGTC
>NW_022693956.1:0-1582 GCF_011630105.1 Anneissia japonica | reverse complement strand
CCAGGACCCAATAGTATTTTGTTACGTTTCTTCACAGAGGGGGGTTCGTCCGAATCCCTTGAACCCCCACCCCCTCACCTGGATCCGCCACTGGGCGTTAAGTTAATAAGATATAATATGATAATATTCAATGATTTTAACTACTTTAGCTGACTTTTTTGCTTCCAATGTGAAGGAGGCGTAAGTTTTTTTTGGACAGCGTCCCAAAGCCCACCAACTCCCACCCCCCATCTCACACACTCCCTAGACATTCCACTGTATAGAGACCATTCCAAATTTGATATTTATTTATATTTTACTTAAGCTCTTATTAAATCATATTTTAAATGATATCGATAAATGCTATGACCCAGAAAATGTAGACACTGCAATCACCACTATAGGACTACTAATTAATGGGTTACGGATATGAAAAATGAATGGGCTACGGATATGAAAAATGAATATAGCAGCCATTTTGGATGACTTTTGGAATTATTCAATTTTTAAAAATTATTATTTAATCGTTATCAGATGAATTTTGGTTTCAGTTAAGAAAAAAAAAACACTCCGAGACAAAAAGAACTTAATTTATGGCTATCTTAAATTTTTTGGCGCCATTTTGGAAAAATCACTTGATGCTTGTGCAATTTTTGGCTAAAATATACATATTCATCTTTTCTAGACCTTATGCTACAGAAAACATCCGAACAAAAGTTTTCTTGCAATTGTTTTTAGGGTCATATGTGTGATAGAACCGATTACCCCTACTGTTTCAGTGTTTGTTACTAAAAATAGATTGACCTTTATATAAAAGGTCATAACTCTTTTTCCCATGGGCAAAATTGTTCCAACTTTTTTTCGGTAGCTCTTGAAACCCTCTTAGATAGTTTCTACTCAAAAAACCATTGTAAATAATTGTTTGCCACTTTGGCCAAAAACTGGGTTTTTCACCCTAACTATAGCCTATTTTTCCTTCCCTCATGTTTTGTCTAACTCTTGGACATGAGATGTGTATATACATGAATTTTAACGTCAGTTACCATGGAATCATCCAAATAATTATAAAGCATATGATTTAATTAGAAAAAAATATTGTAGCACTGAGTACCCATATGACTGACTAATAAATCACAATTGTTACAATATTTTCATGTATTAAGTTATTAAAATTTTACTAGGAAAAAAATTAATACTTTACAGTTAATTTTTCCTAATAATGATTGTTATTTCCTGACTAATAACTGTTGTTTATGGAGGATAACCAGATGTGTGCCCTGTTTTACACTGGGCCGCCTATCAACACGGAAATGAATCTGCAGAAAACCATGGTGTAGATCTTGCTACATTTCAAAAAGTTTATTGAGTGAAAGTAGATAAGCATTATTGCAATTAAACAGCCTTCTAAAGTTATTTGTGAATACATTGTTTACTGGAATTAATTACCAAATTAATGTTAAATAATTGTTTGTTGACCATTCCCACAACTAGATATTGGGACATGATTAATTGATAGCAAGCTATATTCGATGATTTACTGTGACAACAATGTAAAGTTTGCTACAAATAGAAAAAAAAAAATCTGAACACAGATGAGCATATT
>NW_022693955.1:0-1732 GCF_011630105.1 Anneissia japonica | reverse complement strand
AAGAAGCACCCAACTAAAGTGACGTCATGGGAGGTGAGTTACTGTATCCTTTTATTCCTTATCATCATCATCTGTCATCATATTCATCGTCCATTCCAACCCTGTCTTCGTCATTGCCATTATCACTATCTTGTTTTTTCTTTTTCATGCATAACCAAGATCTTATAAACACAAGATAATGTATGGGTGTAATGTACACGATTTTAATTCTTTTTAATATTTGAATAAGATGGACGATGAATTCGTCGAGAAAATGGTAATATTTTATGAGAAATAGTCTGTATTTCTCATTTTTTTTATTCTTTTGCGTAAAACTAAAATTCATGCCAATATTTTTCCATGATTTATAATAATTGGAGTAATGCAAATGCATATTTTCTAAAAAAAGTCATTTTTAGTGAAATTTTGCCGGGAATGGGGCTTTAATAGCTCTATGTATGTGAGCCAATCGGAGCCAATCAAATTTCGCTAAGGGCCATCGTTTGCAAATGCGCCCTCAATTTACTCAGAAAGTTCAGTACAGCTAGTTACCTGTATGTTTGAAACTCGAGCGTTGCGGTGTTTGGTGTAATGTATACGGTTTTAATTTTCATTCCTTGGTACTTTATTTTTGAATAAGATGCTTCACTTGGCCTCGTTTTGGCTACAATAGTTTAATAACTTGTTATTACCATTACTCATTATCATTAATGAAATAATATTTAGAGGGCTTATTAATATGTAATAACCCATAGAGATATAATAAAAATACTAGAGCGCTAACAGCAATGTATTCGATGTTCGAAATACGCAGAGCTGTGTGTGTGTACCATCCAAGATGGCTGCCATAGATTCAGCCAATCAAATTTCCCCTGAGCACTATCATTTTCAATTGCGCCCTCAATTTACACAGAAAGTTCAGTGTAGCTAGTATTTTGAAACTCGAGCGTTGCGGTGTATGGGTGTAATGTACACGATTTTAATTCTTTTTAATATTTGAATAAGATGCTCTACTTGGCCTCTTTTTGGCTACAACAGTTTAATAATTTGTCATTATGAATACTAATTATCATTAATGAAATAATATTTAGTCAGAGGGTTTATTTATGGTAATAATATGTATACTAAGCCTGAAGGTGGCGCTTTCCTACGGCAGCCATCTTGGATGGTACACGTACACAACTCTGCATTGCTCCGCCATCTTGTCAGCACTCTAGTTGTTTAATAGCTCTATGTACATAACTCTGCATTGCTGCGCCATCTTGTCAGCACTCTAGTTGTTTAATAGCTCTATGGTGCAAATTCGGTAATAACGAAGTGTACGGCGCCCTCTTGCAAAACTGAAAACTTTTGAACTTTGACTGCTCTGACCATAGCGTACGCCGCGCGACTTTACGTTTTACAATGTGCCCTGTCTTTAGAACATAAGGAACAAATTAACGTACTCATTAACGAACTTTGGCGTAACGCGAACACCCTATCTCAGATCCATGGCAACGACTAGGACGCCCTCTCCCAAAACTGATTACTTTTCTGTGCCAAATCGACGCTTCTATTTGTTACACGTATAATCACGGAGAACGCCATCTTGTGTTTATAAGATCTTTGATGCATAGGCAGTATAATATGATAATCAACATTGCCCTTTCCATACTTTCACCATCATCATCTGTATCACTGTCATCCTCTGTATCACCGTAATCATGACCATCATCCTAATGACATCATTTTAATTATCATTGTCATCATTATC
>NW_022693954.1:0-2198 GCF_011630105.1 Anneissia japonica | reverse complement strand
ATGTCTACACACACACACTACACACAATAAAAAACAAAAGAAATGTGACTAAGAGTGATTACAATTGTTCCTATTGCATTACATGCATAGGAACTAAATTTAATATGTACCTTCATAACTAAGACAGCCATCAGGAAAACACAAAGTATATTCAACAGAGTGAGTATTAGGCTCAGCGTCCCAGCCACTGCCAATTCTGATGAACTGTAAACATCTGCATCTGGAATGTCTGTTGTATTTACGTACTCCATGGATTGGCATGCACTAATAATTGAAGTGGCCCACAGCATTCCCTGGTGGTGGAAGTTAGAACATATCATAGTTATAATACTTCAGTATTATCTCATTTTTATAGGCAATGTCTATTCAGGTAGCTATTTACTGTTTCGCCGAATGACTGTTTTAAAATATGTTTTAATGTATACAGAGATTTCAGCGAATGCTGCCCTCTGTTTTTATTGTTGAATAAAATATACTTGAATGTAAATGGCAGGTAAAGCCATGCATAAACTGCATCTTATAAGGATAGGCTTGATTAGCACCATATTACAAAATTGTGTTTATTCAAAAATGTTATTGCCAAAAATTTGAATTTAAAATTCAACATTCAATGTGCACTTTCGTATTCTTACTACAAATCATGCGTGATTTTAAAGAGTGCATATATTGATGATATTATTTTTTTATTATGATAAACATACTCTATTCTTCTACCCACTTACATTTCAACTCTGTGATTTTAAGTTGAACAATTTCTGTTATTGACACACGCAAGTTGACTATGTCTTACTGAATATACTACAAATCCAAGTTATCAGCATAATTGATACAGGTCGATCTCAAATGGTCATTATCCCATGCAAAACCAAATAGGATATTAATTAATGTAGTAATTATGATGAGGGTTCTGGCCTGTAGTCCATCCAGTTTATAATAACTTATAAGCCCCTTTCAGATAGACGTTGCCGCAATATTGCAGTAATCTTACGCTTTTCTCTCTGAAAGGGTCCTATAGAGTACTACAGTGTTACGTCACAAAACCATGTGATACTACTTCGTTGCAAAATGCGTTCAACTGGACACCATTTTCTCCACTGACAAACCATTGATCCCAAATTCTAACGTAATTATTAAGATGTTGTATCTTACTTTTTCTTTGTAAATTTTAATTGATGATTAAATGTGTGTTCGATAACTAATATAATGCAAGCTTTTGTTGTTTTTAGTAGATTTTGATGGTAAAATATTATATTCAAAATGCCTATTCCAGAAAGCCTATGAAGTCATTCAGGCGTAATGAACGGTTACCTATGCTTGTTGACAACAGAGAGCGCTACCTGGCGTCGTGATGACACGACTGTGGTACTCTATAGGATGGCGTAATTTTTGCGGTTTAAATACCATCGCACAATTGTTTTCAAATTTAACCTTTTGCTTGTATATGCATAAATACACAAGCCTGCTTGATTGCCGCAATATCGAGTAGACCCTTTCTAATTTTGCCACAATATTTCGGCAATATTACTAGGGTGAGGCGGCCTAAAGTAAGCCGGCATATTGGCGTATCGACCCTTTCAGACAGAAACCCATGCCGGCGTGCTTACGCCTCTGTCTGAAAGGGGCTATAGTTATACTTACTGCATTAACAGCAGGAGGGAGTAAAGATGCAGATATTGCAACCCCAATAAGGGAACCAGTGTTGTTGCCGAGAATTGATAATGCTACTCCAGCACCAGATGGCAACGCTATAAACAGACCAATAAGAAGACTCCGAGGCTCACCCCTAAAATAAAATGGTTTAATCCAATGACTAGTTTTTTGGTTTCAGAAGTAGTGTAATATAATGAACAGCATATAATTACAAATTTTAATAATTTAATAATAGTGATCAAGCTTACTTTAATGTTAATGGTCAGTGATTTTGATAGATAATCATGATATCTAGACCACTGGAAAGTCATATTTGTGATAACAAGCATTTTAATAACTAAGTATAAACAGTAACAGAAGAGTGGAGAATGACTGAATCACGAATGTATTTATATACAATAAAATGAAATAAAAAAATATTTACAGTAATAACTTTTGTTTTTGATTCTGTTGAAGTTTTGAAGGGAGGTCAATGGTTTGCCTCTAGTAAGAAGGAACATCTAAGAATCAATAATGCTTATAACTTTACCTGCTTTTCATTTCATCAG
>NW_022693953.1:0-563 GCF_011630105.1 Anneissia japonica | reverse complement strand
TATTATTTATTATTTATTTCATTTCGTCTTTATTTCGGAAAATATGTACATATACAATCTTTTGTACAATTTCAGAGGGGAGGGAGGGGGTACCGAAAAAGAGTACTGCTTGTACACTTGTGAAAATGTTGATAATTGTAAACGACCCCTAAAGAGATGGATTCAGTCCCCACTTCCATTAGATTAGGCCTATACCAGTCAAACTATTAACCCCCGCCCAACTCACCTGCATACTAAATTTCAGAGATCGTCTAGAAAATTGTAAGTAGGCCTGTTGTATCATCCAAGAATACTTTTCTGCCAGCACATTCACATGCAGGCAGTAGGTATATTCATAATGCCGATGCATATACACCCTTAAATATTGCCAGTAAAAATTATTTAGTAAGTCATCTGTAATTTAAAAATAAAAAAAAAAAATCACTTATTGAACCTGTAACTTCTTGAAAGTGTTGATACTTTCTTCTTTTTTTTTTTTAAGGGATTTTAAATTAATTAAAAAAAAAAATCCGGTGTTAAAATTTCTAATGTATATTTAAGTTAATTCTAACGTCTTTGGGAAG
>NW_022693952.1:0-981 GCF_011630105.1 Anneissia japonica | reverse complement strand
AAAGAAATTTGCAGTTAGGGAGTCTAATGATCAGGATCGAGAAGATGGACAGGAAGTAGTTGTCGTAGACGTGGCATACGTCACCGATAATGATCAGTTAGAACCCAAGGTGAAGCCAGGCAGTGATCCGAAACAACAAAAAACATTTAAAGGTACAGCATGTGTAGTTGCTCTTCCATAATAACGCTCAGCGCCTTTGATCATTTAATTTACAATTGGCGCTCTAGTCAGTATTTGGCATATTATGATTATTATGATTATTATTATTATTATTATTATTATTATTATTATTATTATTATTATTATTATTATTATTATTTGTTATTGTTATTATTGTTATTATTATTATTGTTATTGTTATTGTTATTGTTATTATTATTATCATTATTATTTTCATCATCATCATTATAATTATTATTATTATTATTATTATTATTATTATTATTATTATTAACCTCTTGCTATCTAGCTGAGCCTTATACCGTTTAGAACACAGAGGCCCATACGATATATAGATGTAAAAACACAATAGTGGAGCGAAATTAATTTTAAGCTACGTATCGACCTAATTGTCTCATTGTTTTTTTTTAAATAAAATTAATTTAAAATCAAATGATATAAATAATTATAATGATGATATTCGAACAAAAACAATAAAACATCTACATAACAAATGTAATGGCAATTATACTATTATTTTTTGTTTAAGCAAATATTTTACTTTATGTATTTTCTAATAGTTTGCGACTTTGACAAGCCTTCAACCTCAAAGAATTTTGCAGTAAGAGAGTCTGATGATCAGGATCAAGAAGATGGACAGGAAGTAGTTGTCGTAGACGTGGCATACGTCACCGAAAATGATCAGTTAGAACCCAAGGTGAAGCCAGGCAGTGATCCGAAACAACAAAAAACATCAAAAGGTACAGCATGTGTAGTTGCTCTTCCATTTCAGTTGTGTGTCCAACTCTAGCAAAATTAATC
>NW_022693951.1:0-1324 GCF_011630105.1 Anneissia japonica | reverse complement strand
GTCAATCATCAGGGATAGTGAGATATTTATAATTATAATTATGTATAATCAAGTGATAACGATATATATGTAGATGTGCATGCAAGTAAAAATAATACCCCAGGAAAAGTAGTGTTTGGTTATCTACACATGGATAGATGAATAAAACAGTATAAAACGAAAACGAAATTATAAACTACATAATATTATTACTGTATAGTTGAATCTTGGCGTCATACATTTTAGAGTGTTACTTCAGTGCAAGTTGCGAGTTGCGAGTTGCAAAATGCGAGTTGCGAGTTGCAAAATGCGAGTTGCGAGTTGCAAAATGCGAGTTGCGAGTTGCAAAATGCGAAAATGCGAGTTGCGAGTTGCAAAATGCGAGTTGCGAGTTGCAAAATGCGAGTTGCGAGTTGCAAAATGCGAGTTGCGAGTTGCAAAATGCGAGTTGCGAGTTGCAAAATGCGAGTTGCGAGTTGCAAAGTGCGAGTTGCGAGTTGCAAAGTGCGAGTTGCGAGTTGAAAAGTGCGAGTTGCGAGTTGAAAAGTGCGAGTTGCGAGTTGAAAAGTGCGAGTTGCGAGTTGCAAAGTGCGAGTTGCGAGTTGCAAAGTGCGAGTTGCGAGTTACAAAATGTGGTTTCCTGGGGCAGATTTATCAGGGGTTAATTTTTCCAGGGCCATTTTTGCCTACATTTACTTTTCGGATACCTTTGTGCAATAATATAATTGTATACCTATGCACATGTTAGTTTGATTAGTTGAAAATTTTTATTTGTATTTCCCATATTTTTTATTGCATTTTTCTGACCTGATTATACGTGCATTGAACTGTAAATAAAGAAAACTACACCATTCTCTAATGGTGTTAAAACATTCAGAAACAACTTTGTTGTCTATCTCCATAATGTAACATTTAGACAACATATTTCCAAATCTTAAACTATGCTTTCTTAATGCATGAACATATAATGAACAAAAAAAAATAAAATGTCAGACAAATTTGTTCCTGGGCACTGGGTTTGTGTGGTGTACTCATTTTTTAATTGATTACTGTTTAAATTTTTAAAACCAACTTGCTGTGGTAGACTGTGTGACTGATGATCAGTGCAGACCTTCTGGTCTAGCCATTAAAATATCCTTGGTATTAATTCATGCATGGTATATTGAGCTGTGTGGTCAAAGGGTCATTCCATTCAGAAGCAGAGAGTATCAGTGTAAAAGACATGTATACATTGAACATAGAACAAAACATATATTTTCTTCATTTGTCTATTGGTCATAAAAAATGTGCCACAGTTATTATCACTTTAATATTATATCATAGTTTAATTAGATTTTTAATAATA
>NW_022693950.1:0-1051 GCF_011630105.1 Anneissia japonica | reverse complement strand
TACTGATTGGCTTGAAACGTATTAAAAATTCGAACTATGAAAAACAAATAAGATAAACTTAAAACAGTCATTAATTTAGTCTCTTTGCATGTACAGTACTTTTAAAGTCAATCAAGAGGTTTTTGCTTTTCTCCTCTTTTTGAATTTCACTTTTGTGTAAGTAATATTGCGATAAATTATTGTGAATGGAAATAATACCGTATAATTTACGATCAAACAGGAGGGAGATAGGGAGCACACAAAACATTAGTTAGCATTTTGATTTCACAAACATAAAGGTGATTTACTTAATTTATCATTATCAGTGGAGGCTCCAGGAAAGCAAATTAGAGGGGGGACAGGGAGGGACTTGCACGTTGGAAAAGTAGAATGGTTGTGGCTGAGGAAAGAAAAATTATGACACCTCTAGATTGCTGGAAATGGCACTTTCAGACCTAAATTCTAATTCTAATTTTCCTTTGGTTTTTTTTTTCCATTTTTTAAAAATAATTTTGAAAAAATTAGGGCCCCACTTGAATCTGCCACTGATTATTATGGCGTCATTGCGAGACTGCGTCAACGTAACACTGGAGTTTGTAAACTTTTGGTAGGCTTATCACTTAATCGAAATTGGTAGGCATCATATCCGTGAAATTAGAAAAAAACATGTATGTATGTAGATAATATTAAACACTAGTATATACGTACGGGTCATAATAATATACAAAAAGAATAAATCGTTTATATTAGAAATTGTGCACTTTTGAGTTTGTAAAAATATTGGCCTAATAAGGATACATGCTTCCAATTTCAACAACGTTCAGTACATTGTTTTCACAATAAATTTAGCCTCTGATTGTCGTTGCACCCATAAAATAGATCTAGTGGGTTTCTGAGATGGTTACAAAATGTTTAAACAATTGCGTTTTTACTTGGTTTTGGTCTGGAAAATACGTACCGCACTTAGAAAAGTGAACAGACAAAATTCATGAGTCATGCGTAATTGTTATTCTTTCCATTCGCTTGTAATTGGGGGGTTTTAATTATAGAAGATTGGTGAAAAGTGGGGGGG
>NW_022693949.1:0-504 GCF_011630105.1 Anneissia japonica | reverse complement strand
TATTTTTTTAAGCGTACAGGTTTGGAATATTTTAAAATTCTTAAGTTAAATTATTTAAAGTTTTCATTATTTTCAATGAAAAATAAATGCGATCGTTAATATCGATCTTGGTACAATGTAAACCTGTAATCATATGACTACTTATATATACAGAATATATATTATAGGCCTAGACTAGGACCAGGCCTCCTACTATAGTATAGAGGCCTAGACCTCCTACTATAGTATAGAGGCCTCGTCCAAGACCTTGTTGCAAATCCCAGCCCTCATAAGCCTAACATATAATGCCAAGCAGGGCTCGTGATCGCGGTACCCTGACCATTAAAAATTAGCAGACGCACTGGGAAGCGTTGTTCACGGCATTGGACTGCATCGAAAAATGATTCCCCCATCATTAATGGAACAGGCCTACGTCATGCTTGGCTGATTAGTTTTGATGTACATTTCGCAAGTCTAGTGCCATACGCAGCAAAAGTCTATTTCTAGTGTTGTTGTAAAATGCAT
>NW_022693948.1:0-1135 GCF_011630105.1 Anneissia japonica | reverse complement strand
TATCATTTAACACTTACAATTTACATTTACAGGAAAGCACAGTTTATATATTGCGGCCAACTAACTTATACTATTTTAATATTTATAAATAATAATAATCAAATTAATAACATAAGATTTGTATAGGGATAGCTCATATTCCAATTCAAAGAGCAACAATCTTTTAGTCTGAGAATAACTTCCAGCCATCTAGTTCCTGTCAAAAACACCACACAATAATTGGCAGGTTATTGAATATTTAAAAGCTTGGGGAAAAGGGGCGTAACAGCACATTTTTACACCTCCTCCCCCCACCAGTTTTTATATATTCAAAAATCTGTATCTCATTCACCGTTGCTTAGTTTTTGATCAAACTACTTTTTTCTGTCTTAGAAAAATCAGTTCTACAAAAAATATTACATTTTTTTTTCTCCGGAGCCTGACTTTAAAAGAATTAGGAATATCAAAGTAACCCAACATCTTAAGCTAAAAATTGAAGATGAAACAGATAAAAAATTCAAACAGAAATAAGTAAACATACAAATACAGACAAAACACAGAACACAGGTACAACAGAAACACACAGACAGAACAGAGCAAGCAAAAACATAGCCAGACAATACAGAACAGAAACACATTATAATACATACAGCAACCGAAAGGTCCACTGATTAATCTCAGATAAGAAAGCAAAGGGTGTAGTCTACGTATAGCGAACGCTTCTTTAAACAATAGGAGAGACCAGTTTCGGGAGCTGTCAATAATGCTAGAAAATATTAAACCTAATTTATTACTTACATTACAGACGACATTATCATTATTTTTCAAGTATACCCTGAAATCCTAAAACAAAGACTACACCCTTTGCTTAACAATGGGCTTAGAGCTTCAAAAGAGCTTTCTTTGTTTTTGTAGGTATCTTTGATACATTGAGTAAGAATGCTTTGATCTAATCACTGCTATGTCACCTACTAGAGGTAATGTTTTGATTGGTTAAACACTTTTGGTACTAGTGCATATAAGCTTGCTAATATGGATAATTTTTCATTCCTGATGATGACATAATTAATGTCGAAAAATTGATTCTTAAGACGATGGCGTGTATTTCAATACTTGGAGTATGTATTATACTTTCTAATACATACAGAACACAGAA
>NW_022693947.1:0-2118 GCF_011630105.1 Anneissia japonica | reverse complement strand
AACCTACAGCCATCATGTCTGCGCTGGCACTCTCGCCAAATGGTTATGGTGAAAGAACAAGTCTCTTCGGATAAGGAATATAAATCGTAGGCCCAGTGCACAATGGCTCGAGTACACTATAGAACCCAGTACATCATTTGAGACGAATAGGGGTTACACTGGTGTACTGGTACAGACAGCCCCCGTGGTAGACGACGAGAGATGCTGGTACCGGGTTGACAATATCAACCATTTATTCTGGCCAAACTACGCCCTCTATGCCACTTCTGGCAATCCCCACCCCCATCTATTTTGGCCAGAGCCTTCCAACTCCTCTCTTTGATAGTGTTAAGGTGTGGGAACTTAAACAGCCTAAACGTATGTTAACTTGCGTGTTAGTAGGGCGTTCGTGTATTAATAGCTATTATAAATAACACGTTCTGATTGCCTTTGTCACGTCGAGTCAAACTTGGCACTACAATTAGGCAGACATTAGTGGGGTTATTATGGTGGTTTTGAATTCGTGACCGGTATCTGAACTCAGTGGTGGATCCCAAAATTCAAGTTATAGAAGGCCAAAAGGGAGACTTTCAGAGATGGAGGGTTCACTCACTTGAACTTCACTATGGTTTGGCCCAGTGGTGGCGCCAGGACCTGCCCGACGGAGGGAATAAAGTCCCCGAGGGGGGCTAGAGGAACGAATCGAATCTCACTTGGCTGGGGGCCCCCGGTGGGGGTGCAGGGGGAAGCCCCCTGGAAGCCACGGATATTTGTTGAATTATGGCGAATTTTTATTACTTATTTGATAGGCATCGAGTTACTATAACATGACTTCATGTAGGCTATGCTTTCTAATGTTGAAATCAGCTTCCAAAACCAAAACATTTTGAATAAATTAGATGGTTACATTACATACTCCTTGTTTCTTGCTTTATTCAAAACATTTTGAATAAAGCAAGAAACAAAGAGTATGTAATGTAACCATCTAATTTATTTTCAAATCCTCATTCTAGAAAGTGAAATTCTATATTTTGGAAATTTTGCATGAAATCTGTCAACCACGCTGTCATGGTCGAGGTTGCATCACCTATCACGATGTATTCCAACCATCATGAGGCTATCTAAATGAGCATTTGTCATAACAGAACGCAAATTATTTTTAATTATTCTCATTGAATTATTATTATTATTATTATTATTATTGTTGTTATTGTTATTGTTATTGTTGTTGTTGTGATGAAAAGTTAACACAAACAATATGGTGGCTAAACGAATATTACATGTAAAATTTTTATTTTTTTATTTGTTTGTTCCCCGACAAAATTTATCGTCTTCCCCGACGGGGGGGGGGGGGCTATGCTTCCCCGACGGGGGCTATAGCCCCCAGCCCCCCATCTGGCGCCACCACTGGTTTGGCCTGAGGTAGGCCAAGGTATGATTATGGCACCTCTAGATGGCCAGAAATGGCACTCTCATGGCCGTAGACTTAAATTTCTCATAATGACACTTTCATACTTAAATTTCAATATTATGCTCCTTTTTTTCTCCACTTTTTAAAGTTTTGGAATGTTTAGGGGGCCCGGACCGTCTCTTCCCCCAAACTTTGAATACGCCACCGGTGCTGAATTTAATCGAATGCTTTAATAATATGATGCTTGTTATAATAATCAATTAATGAAATATGTGGGTTTATTTATTGGTAAGGAAACATGTTATTGATCCGCAGAATGAGGGAAAGCGCTTATCCAAGGCAAGTGTTAAGCTGCCCTTACCACATAACATTCCAGCTCCGCCGAAAGAATGGGCAAACTTTGACCCCACACCTGAAATTTCTTCAACTGAAGAACATGCAAGAAGAATAGAATCCTTCCCGGACCCGGATCAACTCAGAAGTGACGATGGCGTTATCGTATTCGTCGAAAGGGAGGTAAGTTGTTGACGTTTTTGTTCTTAATGCAGCACATGTACATATACACACACAGGAGGAATGTGACAAAGAAAGTAAGAAAAGCTTAGCCTTACACATACATGGCGAACGTCATAACCACTGAAGATACAAGCGCCAGTAGAATTTTAGTTCCTTTCATTATATATATAAATATATGTGTATACATACATATATATATATATATATATATA
>NW_022693946.1:0-762 GCF_011630105.1 Anneissia japonica | reverse complement strand
CTTGTTCGCCATCGGTCGATTGAGAATAGCAGGACGGCATGATCATTGCAGGTTTTCTTGAAAACATAGATGAGAATGTGTTAGAGGTGCAAATTGTTGGAAAAGGAGTAGTAGGACTAGGCTATAGACAAATGAAAGAAGATGAAAGTTGGAAATATACTGTCTGTCCAGGGAGCTCTCATCATTCTGTCAAAGATAAATATCCTCACTTTGATATTGACTAAAGGAGAATGTGATTCCACTCCACACCTCAAATCATGCCAACATCCACAGTCCCAGGATTGATTGGTTATTGAGGGGGCGCTTATTCGCGCGAGTACGGTAAATAACAATGTAACTTTACGGCAACGGCGTGTAATTAATTTTTTTGACCTATAACCACAACAGCTGTGAGCAAAAATAGAATTACAAACGTGGCCTCTACTAAAGGGACATGCACAAACAAATCATAGGCCCTATTAACAATTAAAATTGGAATGAAAACAATTTTTCCCGTCATTTATAGTGGAAATTTCAATAATCAATTTGTTGTATGCTTTTGCATAGAACCTGAAAATGCCTGGTAATCAATTTTACGATTTTGTTGACAAAAAAAAAAAAAAAAAAAAAAAAGTTCCGATCTGTTTCAGGTAACGGAAAGTTGCTCCGAATACTGAGAGGGAGACGTTTCGACCTAAGGCAATGATGGAATTAAAACAATTATTTTATCATTTTTCTGTTAGGCCTACCTAAAATGATTCTTCCCTATTCTTTCTTCTTCCT
>NW_022693945.1:0-732 GCF_011630105.1 Anneissia japonica | reverse complement strand
CAAATTACTATGGACATTAGTTTTAGTAAAAGGAACTTTATTCCTTCATCTATTTCTCTGAATGATCTTGTTCTGAAAGCAGTTGACACTGTTAAAGTTGTTGGAGTTATGCTTCAGGCTAATCTTAAATGGGATTCACATGTCGAATATATTGTCAAAAAGGCTAATAGTAAATTATATATTTTAAGAGCCCTTAAACATCATGGTGTTCCCCCTGTTGACCTTATCACTGTTTACATTAGTACAGTCTGTCCTATTTTAGAATTTGCAGTTCCTGTGTGGAATTGTGGACTTACACAACTTTGGGATTCCCGCATCGAGCGAGTCCAAAAGAGGGCATGTAGAATTATCCTGGGTATTAATTTGTTGTCGTATGACGACGCACTATCCCAATTCGAATTGGACAAATTGTCTGATAGACGACATAACCTATGCGTTTCCTTTGCAAAAACCCTTGTTCATCCGTATTCTAAACTTCATGACTTGCTCTTTCCCCCAATGGTCAACTCCTATAATACTAGGTGCAATACTAAATTTACTATACCACGTAGTAGAACGAAAAGATATCAAAACAGCCAATTACCATACATTGTTAACTTAATTAACTGCAATGATTAATAATTAATAACTATCTTCTCCCCCTGGGGGTTTGGTGCATGCTATTGCTCTTTTGCGGTTCAGTGATTCCCCTCCCCCTTGCCTTCCTTTTTGGTCCCTGTGCAATTTATTCAA
>NW_022693944.1:0-504 GCF_011630105.1 Anneissia japonica | reverse complement strand
AAATACAGTCTGCCGCCCTCACTCTGTTCTATTTGTGTACATCTTTTAAGAATGAGAGATAAAAGTGCTCAAAAAATTCATTCTTTTTGACCATGATGGCGTGATCAAAATGAAAAATAAAGAGACACGTCTTAAAGAGAATTGATTTAGCTATAACATACTCACAGGTGGGAGACAATCAATCAAGATAAGCGAGTACGTTTAAACGAGTATAAAAAGTAATAACGTCATAAATAAAAATTCAATTTTTTCTTAATTCAAATGGCAATATGATGACGTCACAATGTCCGATCAGCCTATATGATCTATAAAATCATATCTACAACTCATGTGCTTTCAGAATATGTAATAAAAATTGGGTGTCACCTTTCATCCTATGGAGCTATAAGTGATTTAAAATATTCATGGTTTTATGCATACGTAAATGTTGACGCACGCATACGCGCACGTTAAGTCGCGCGAACGGAAAATTAGGGTACCTGACATTCAACCTTGACCTGAACA
>NW_022693943.1:0-576 GCF_011630105.1 Anneissia japonica | reverse complement strand
ATTTATTTATATATACAGTATATATATATATATATATATATATATGTATATATAATTATTATATGTTTATCGTCGCTATTTCCATGAACCGAAAAATACGAAGATTGCGAATGAAAAATTACTACTTTTTACTACTGCGGCTGTACCGATAGCCTCCGCCAACAAGTGACACAACACCACACTGGCCATGGATAGCCAATAACGATCATTGCTCCAATCATTTCGCAGGTATCTTATTCTAGCCCACCCGGGTAAACATGTTAAGTGCTTCATTAAACACCAAATATAGGCCCACACATTATTTTCAATCCGACATTAGGCCTAGGCCTAGATTTTTATAGGGCCCTTTTAAAAATATGTTCCTACATTAGGGCTATAATAGCCTAGGCCTTTGTGCTGTTTATAACCCACACAAAGTTATTAGGTCCCGCATACATATCAGCGGGCCTGCAGGTCCAGCTGAAAGTGTTACCATTGATTGAGTTACTAGGTAGGTTTTTACGAAAGCCTATATTAGGGCCACTGAAATATATATTTTTATGTCGTAATTACGACTTATTATGTCGAAATTTCGAC
>NW_022693942.1:0-531 GCF_011630105.1 Anneissia japonica | reverse complement strand
ATATTGGAAAAAACTGGTACAGTAACGAATACTTTCTGCCATTGACTTTTATTGATATATCATCATCATCATCATCATCATACTCCCGAGTCTGACATTAAGTTCAAGTTCATTGCAAACCATTAAAACATGATTGAATAAATCAAGTAAACAGAACTGAAAGAAGTTATTGTACGATGCTTATAAAGACCGAGGAGATAAATTACATCATAAATATTTTTATTTATTAATACTTACAGTATATTCATAATAAACTGTGAAATGGTGCCAAAATAACAAACACTCCGCACGTACAACTGCGACCATAGAAACATCAAAATTACACATTGCAGTTGGCCTAAAATATAAATTTATAAATATTATTATTAGAATTTTGCTAGTAAAGCGTTCTTGACAGCAGTCAACAAGGCTTTGCTTGGTTCATTGGCATATTAGAGGCTATGGCTGATTTACTACATCTCTTCAAAGAACATAGAATTCTAGCAAGGTAACTTCAACTTGCAAGATCCACACGTTTGCTGAAAAATTAAT
>NW_022693941.1:0-1021 GCF_011630105.1 Anneissia japonica | reverse complement strand
AAAAAAAAAAAAAACAACAAAACAAAACAAAAACAAAAACAAAAGTACTTCCATTATCAATTATAACAGTACACTAAATATAGTAACAATTGCGGTAAGCCTATAAGTAAGCCGTATAAAAGTAAACATTATCTTATGTTCGTATTTAGGGGGTAATCGTTATTACGCCTTTTATTTGATAATTAATACTATTTATATATTATGTAAACGTGTTGTATCGTTTTGTGACGTTATGATTGCTTTCCAGAATGAATAAATAATATAAATGATGATTTCTTTAATTTTACTGTCCGTTTGTCAAAGGTTAATCCATCCAGCTTAGCTATTAAGAAAGGTACAGTAAACAGTAAAATACCAAGTGATTGTGTAACACTATAAAAACATCTCTACATTAGATAATCCATCCGTTTATATTCTCTGAATATTATGATAATAATGATGATGACTATGATGATGATGATAATAAAGGTGATACATTGATAGTGATGAAGATGATAATAATGATGATGATTATGATAATTATAAAGATGATGGAGATAATGATGAGAATGATGATGATGAAGACGATTAGAATTATGATGGTTAAGGAGATAATGATGGTGATTTTGGTAGGGTGGTGATAATGATGAATAAACTGACGATAACTGTAACAATTATACTGATGTATAGAACATAATAATTATGTAATTTATAAGATTATAGGCCTAACTATAATATATCTAGGGTGAATTTTCTCCCAGTTTTTCGTTTCTGGAATCCTTTACACAGTTGAACGCTACCTATGCCCAAACGATAAATTTTGTTTTAATTTTTCTTATAATGCATTGATTTTTTTAAATTAATTCATTACATTTTCTCCTAGTACATTTTTATTGTTTTACTTTTATTCGAAATATATTGAATTGAAGTCTGTATTTTTGTTCATGGATTTTTTGATTCATGAGAAATCTAAAATAAAATATAATAATAAAGAAAATGGAATGAGGAGGTAATTGAGATAAAAGCGTGGTTGATATTTAAT
>NW_022693940.1:0-1145 GCF_011630105.1 Anneissia japonica | reverse complement strand
ATTTAATAAACTTCGACCAATCATTGACTTCTACTTTAGCTAAAGTGACAAAGCGTAGGGTGTCAACATTTATTGTCGAAGTTATCAAACCTGGTATTAGTCTCGATAGTTTGGTAATCAGAAGAGGTTTGTCCACTATGCATTGCTTGATAGAAATCTACAACAAACTTATCTCATGCTGAAACCCATAACTATTAGCACGCTAGCACTAACAGATTTCACTAAAGCGTTTGATCTTGCTGATCATCGCATTGCTTTTAACAGACTTCTTAGTATAAATGTTGCTCTTTCTATCCCGTAACGGATCGTCGATTTTCTCTCTGTGAGAAGACAAAGAGTCAAATACATGAATGATTTTTCCAAGTGAGAAACACTTACAGGTGGAGTGAGTTCCTTTGCTCCCATAATTTGTGTTTGTGCCATTAATACTGCAATGAATTTATGTTCAAATCGGGTATCCAGGTTTGGAAGTAGGTGGATGATCTAACACTTAGAGAAGGTCGAGCTTTTGGGTGGACCAAGTCGAATCCAAGGTGGATTAGCTGCACTCCACCAATGGTCTAAGACCAATAAACTGGCTTAACCCCTCTAAGTGCCAGATCATGCAGCCGTAATTTGAACGAAAGTTCTGGGGCTAGAGTCTCTCAGCAGTAGCGGCGCTGGGATTTTCCCGACGGCAGAGCAATGCACCCGACAGGCATGGCAAGAGTTGTAGTTTGGCGTAGCCCCATCCGAGGGGCGTGGGTCTGAACTATATAATAAGCTGCTATAAGGGGCATCTTGACCTAAGGATAGTGCTTTTTGTATCTCATTGGTGTCCAAACGATATATTTATAAAGGCCTAACCAATTCAGGCCAAAATTTGATATAAACGTTTCATAACCTCACCCCTACCCTATCCCCTTCCTACCTCCAACCCCCCCCCTAGCGCCGCCACTGTCTATCAGCGAGCACCGGATGACATTTGTGTAGGAAATTTGCTATAAAAGGCCAGTGTGAGTGATAGGTACTTACACTGGTTTCTGAACGTAAATTTCACTCATACAATGCAGCTTTGAGATGAGAAGAGAAGAAAATTTTAGCCAGTCAACAACCAGATTCAACAACAGTCCAATACCATATCTCACAACCCTCATTAATTAACA
>NW_022693939.1:0-920 GCF_011630105.1 Anneissia japonica | reverse complement strand
CCCATGCAACCCCTTCTCCACTTGAAAAACTGTCATACCTCCTTTGATCTATGCTGCCCGATGGCGTAACCACTGGGGACAAGGAGAAAATATCTATCTTTGAAAAATCTTCCCCACCCCTTTATAAATGCCCTTTCATCACCTGAAAGTGCCTAACAACCTCAAATTTCGCGCGCATTTCTCGTTAACATGGCCCAATTTCCTCTAAAAATTGCACATTTTAGGGAGTTTTGATCAATTCCAACGAAATTAGAATTAAAAACACCGGGGGACAAGGGTAAAATATCCATCTTTGGAAAATCTTTCTCCACCCCTTGACAAATGCATCCTCTGAAAGTGCCTAAAATTCTCAAATTCTTTGCGCGCATTTCTCGTTACGGTAGGCCAATTTCCTCTATAAATTGCACATTTTAGGGAGTTTTCATCAATTCCGACGAAATTAGAATTAAAAACACAAAAATATTTTGCGCGCTTGGCGCGAGTTTTTTTTTTAAGGCTTTTTTAGTTTTATCCTTTTAAGTTATTTAAACACATAATAGTCCCAAACTAAAGACAAATTTAAGATAGATCGTTTTAACCTAAAAGAAGGGCCTCAATGTGTATAGATGGTGAAAGAATATGTTTGTAATAAATAAAAACCATGATGAAAATGCTTATATTTAGTTTCAAACACACGTGTGTGGCCTATATTATATATAAGATAAGCCCTATGTCGTATTGTTTTCTATATGGGGAGTGGGGTGGGGTGGGGTGAGTATGGTAAATTACTAACCGGGAAATGAGGATTGTAGGTTATTATTAATATTATTATTATTATTAATATTATTATTATTATTATTATTATTATTATTATTATTATTATTATTATTATTATTATTATTATTATGTTGTAATGATGTTGTTTGTACTGTTCTTTAATT
>NW_022693938.1:0-512 GCF_011630105.1 Anneissia japonica | reverse complement strand
GCTAGCTAGCTCTGAGAGATCTCGCTGTGTCTACTATTAAAAGTCAGACGAGGTCCAGTGAGAAAAAGGAATCTATCCATGCTAGGGCCTAGGCCTTGTACGGCAAAGAAAACAAGTAGACTATGCTAAGTACCGAGTTTCAGGATCCTCGCGGTTCTATAAGGCTTAGGCCCTAATGAATGATGCGGATGAGGTGGTCTTAACTTCCCTGGCCCCTCTAGCCTATACTGTAGGCCAAAGACTAATTTAAATTCCCTGAACCGCCACTGCAATTGTTAATTTACATTTACAATTTAAATTACAAAACAATTATTTATAACATAACCATAAAATTGTAGGGAAATTTAAAATCAGTAAAAAACAATAAAATTCATGAAAGGCCAATACCAAACAATTAAAAATTATCGTTCATTCAGTAAGTATTGCCTAAGTTTACAAATAAAAGAATTGTACAAACAAATAACAGCATCATCTTTAATATCAGAGGGCAATAAAGCAAACTGAATTGGAAA
>NW_022693937.1:0-2104 GCF_011630105.1 Anneissia japonica | reverse complement strand
TGTGAAAGTACCTCCGTGTAATATCCTTGTAAAATCTCGGAACGTCTCGGTAATCTTTACCAGCCTAGCTGAGGCTGGTAAAGCTTCCGAGATGTAACATGGATGGATCTGCGCATGCGCAGGGATTTCAACACAACAACAATCTACTGGTTCACGGGGTTTTTTTAATTTTCTTCCCTTCTGCATACGATTCTGATCCACTAGAAATAGATAGGCCTAGTTTTTCTCAATGATGAATGAATTACCCTTGTTATTGGTGTTAATTAGTAATGGTAGAAGAAGAAGATATACATAAAATGAGCGTCGGGATGGTGTTAGTACTATTACTAGTATTACAAGAGTTGACAAAAACGTTGGAAGCTATGCCTAGTTTAGTAGTAGTAGTAGTACAGCAGTTGTTAAGGGTATTGATTGCTTCGAATGTTTACTGTGATGGTGAGTTCAACAGTCTATCTGTGACAGGGGTTCTCAACTAGGCCTAGGCTAGACCTATATCACAGTAGGGAAAAAATGGTTCATTGAAAAACACTGAATAAATTTTACACAACCTTGGCATTACCTTACAGACGCGTGTGAATGCTTTTTATCTCGGTAGGAATAACTCGGGAGATCGCTCGGTTACAATTTGTTACTTTTTGTTAAATTTAATTTCACGTGTGAATCGGGTATTAGAAATTGCACTGCAGTCCACCATTCGAGGATCCCTTTGTCTACAAGGTTCTTACCTTTGTATTTATTTTTTTTTTCTTTAGGTGAATAACTTACCACCGTTTATTATCATCAATCCTAGTCCACCTCACCTGTATTTGTCATTTTCAATAATCTATTGTCTAGACTGTGCTTCTATGAAAAATAAATATTAAGGAAGTTATATTAGCTGATGTCAAGGTGGGATATTCCATAATCTTGGCTAATATCCGTCAAATTCAATAAGCGACCTTCAGTTTTGGCCGGTCATTGTTTCTTTTTCATTTATATTTTGTCATTTTCAAAAATGTAATAGCATTACTCATATTAATTTATTTTATTTATGAAATTTTCTTGATTTGTAACTTAAAACCAACTAGGCCTATAGATTAATGTTATTTTAATATGATATTATTATTATTGTTGTTGTTCTTGTTGCCGTCATCGTTGTTGATATTACTGATAATATTAATTTTTATTTTATTTTATTAAATTATGATTATCATTATTATTGTTATGCAAAGTCAAAAAAATATTAACTAGAGTTGAGAAAATATATGTTGAAATAAGGAGAAAAATAAAAGCAATGAATGAAAAGGGAAAAATTTCAATAGGCCTATCACAAATAAGTAAAGCAACAATATACAGTACATACTTCAAATGTATCCCTGCCAATAAATTTTATTGGCAAAGTGGTGAACAGACCAAATCTTTCTCTTGTCACCTGTCTAAACATTTGCATATTTTGTGAGGGCATACACCAAAACAGCATAATACGTAAAGAATACAAGTATGAAGTGTTGTATGATCTATGAAAACCTTTTGATTGCTAAATTCAAACTGGAATTGTTATTTGTGGGTGTGTTTGTTCATGGTAATAATACCTGCACCAAGAATGTACTTCACTTTTTCTGAATATCTGATCTCCAGTGAATGAAAGTCCCACTGGAGTTCAAGCTGGTTCAGGGTTTGATATAATACTGTATTTTTTTTAGATTTTTAAGTCAGGTGATTATAATTGCTTAATAGAAATATGTTGGGAAAGTTGTAATTGTAGGTGCACCTCAATGTAATAAATTTACTGTATGAATTAACAACAATAGAATAGAGGATGTTTAAATTTTCGGCATGCATATTAATTCCATTGTTAATATGGACAACTAACATTTTAATTTTTGACACTTATGTTGTCATGCTAGTCCACCTGTAGTAGCATTGAAACAAACACAAAACAAGTCTTATGACATGACAATAAAGAATAAATCTGAATCATTGCATTTCTAGCGATTGTTACTGTCATCTTAACTTCGACATATCACAGACGCTATATATGTGACAAAGACAAGCCAAGCCACTCACTCATCGCAATTCATCAGTGGCGTATCTAGAGGTCTTGAAATGGGGGGCTGATAGGGTG
>NW_022693936.1:0-527 GCF_011630105.1 Anneissia japonica | reverse complement strand
AATAATAATAACATTGCAGCATTCGTAAAATGTTTGTCACCGGTGCTGGGAACAGTCACAAAAGGGAGGGGGGGCAGGCCCTCAGTAGAAAAAGTGGGTTGGCCAATGCCCCCCAACCCCTGCTTCCGCTGCCGTTGGTAAGGCGTGAGAGTCTCTAATAATCTCTGCCCCTCCATGATTGGGGCTGAGGTTAGAATCTAGATGTGTATAATTTATATGTCTAGGTGCTCAGAAATAGCACTCAAGTTCTTAATTTCGATATTTTATTTGCATTCACTTTGCTGAGGGCAGAGACCGCGCCTCCGAAATCCTGTCCGCCAATTTGTTAATTTTGCTTTTCAGAGGTGCTACAGTGGTGTGCAAACACATGCTTCGATGACGTCAGATCACCCAAAGTTTCATAGTGCATGACACAAGGAACAAGCTCAGTGCAAGATGATGATGACTTAATTAAACAAATTATTTTAAACATATCAAGAAACCTTAAAGGTTTTTATTTTAGAAATAAATCTAACAAATTTAAATTT
>NW_022693935.1:0-699 GCF_011630105.1 Anneissia japonica | reverse complement strand
TTTACAAGTTTCCGATCTCTTCAATCATCTTATGGCCAATAACAATGCTGTACGCACACATCAAACATAGTGAACTTTGTGCGCATTTGTGCTGATATACAGTGAAGTTTACTAAAATCAGGCCTAATTTTAAACAGTTACAGCTCTTTAGGATGAAAGGTGACCCCCAATTTTTATTACATATTCTGAATGCACATGAGTTGTAAATATGATTTTCTAGCCCATAATGGCCGATCGGACATTGTGACGTCATCATATTACCATCTGAATTCAACAAACTGAATTTTATCGATGACGTCATTTTTAAAAATGCGCATTTGAGCTTGTCTCGCTTATTCTTGGTCGATCGTCTTCTAACTTTGAGTATGTTATAGCTGAGGCAATTCTCTTTCATTATGTGACTTCTTTTTACATTTTGATGACGTCATCATGGTCAAAATAAAGGTTTTTGATGACCCCCCTCATCTTTCTTTCCTCAAACATTTAATGTCCCCATAATCACCTTAACCAGTCGTGATTTCTGAATGATATTTAGTGGGCATAAACTTCAGGTCATGGTTAAATGTCATGTAGCTTAATTTCCTGTGCGTGCGTTATCACGCGCGTGCGTGTGCGTGAAATTTAAAATGTGCTTAATATTATGCCTTTTTAGTTCCTATGCATGTAATGCAATAGGAACTATTGTAATCACTCTTGCTA
>NW_022693934.1:0-614 GCF_011630105.1 Anneissia japonica | reverse complement strand
CCTATAGGTAGAAATCGCATGGCCGGACGCACTCTTTGATATCCAGACGCAAAAGGCGCCCTTTCTTTCCCACTGGAGGAAAACTTTTTCACTAATAGTGCGTCCGGCCATACGATTCTGCGCTGTATTGTTGTTTTATTTTTTACTGATTCATGATTAAGCTTTAATTGTTTTGTGTATTATTTGGATAATGGCAACGATTTCTACCGCCACCAAGGAGGTTATGTATTCACCGATGTCTGTCTGGGTGTCTATTCCAGTTTGTTTTTATATCTAGTAAATAAAAAGTGATTGGTAAAAACTAATAATACCGGTACGGGACGTCGGTAAAGAAGTGCAAAATACAGTCATCATTATGAATTTTTGTGCTTTATTGATCCATGCTATCGGTAGGCCTATTAGCTTAGGATTTCAATGCTTTTCCAACCCATTATTATTGACCTTGAATACAGCTTTGATACTCACAGTATATATTTTTTAATATATACTGTGAGTATCAGTATATATTTTTAATCACAAATTAGAACTGCATATATGTAGTTTTCAAACAATGTGCATTCACTTAAAATGTATTTACACACAAGTTTATGTAATTACTGATTACTGTAGGCCTA
>NW_022693933.1:0-594 GCF_011630105.1 Anneissia japonica | reverse complement strand
GTTTGCTACGATGTCTTGTACATTGTAAATATTCTTTGTAAACTTAGGCCAGTCATAGACCATACTAAAAGGCCGTGAAGATTGTTAAGCGCACACACATGGTTAGAAAATCTATGTTCCCGTTATTTTTCTCGATAGAGGGCGCTATTTTTTCATACTTCTCAATTACGAATTTTCTCAATTACGAACGCCTTCTAGACCAAAGGAGTTTTTGTTTCAGCCTATCTCACTTTGCCTAACCCTAACACTAACCCTAACCCTCACTCTAACCCTAACCCCTGTCTCTTATACACATCTAAACAATTTTAGGGAACTTTTTAAAGCTATTATCCATGTGAATTTTGAGTGCTTTTGTTCGTTTATTCTATTGAATAACAAAAACCTCAAGTGTATTAAAGCAATTGAACATCAATTGTGTTTTACGAGTCTTTATTTTATCAATTAAGGCATCGTTTATAGGGCATTATTATTTTTATTATAAAATGTTAAGCGCATTTGATTTTTACTTCGGTTTAGTTGAAATTGGCACTATATAAGTTCATTATTACATTTTCTTATGTTATTACAATAGTATTTTGTATTTTTTTCCATTTT
>NW_022693932.1:0-1006 GCF_011630105.1 Anneissia japonica | reverse complement strand
TGTAATGTACATTTCAACAATGGCTTCTGCCTCGAAAAGACCAAGACAGTATATTTCCATTGATATGAAACTGAGCGTAATTAAAGCCTATGAGAAACACGAGTCCAATTCAGCAATGTGGTCTTTTAAATTTATTTCATTTGGTTGTTTCTCAAGGACCCCCATTGGAAATAAGTTTTTATACAAAATTCATGGGCTATCCTAGTATACCACTTATGGTTTTCAACGTTTAAATTTAATCTTTTTCAATATTTTAAGGTATATTTTAACTTTTAAGTCATTGCTATATTTGCTGTTTTTGTAGTAATATTGTGATATACTGAATAAAGTCAAGTTCAGTTAAATATCCTACAAGATAAATAAAGCAAATGTAATGTTTGCATACCAATTTCTTGTGTACTTTTTTTTTTGCCTAAAAGAAGATAAAAAAAAACAATACTCAGAGTTAAAATTTCTATGAATGTAAAATACATCAAACATGTAAAAAACAAATAGAGTTGAAATAATTATATTGCAGCTTTTATTTTCTTTTCCATTTAACTTTATATATTTCTACCAAAAATGAGTCAAGGGGAGGTCCACATCCAATTATTAGGTTAGAATAAGGGCCTAAAGCAAACTTATGGTTAAAACTATGTTTTCTATTGGCATGAAAGAACCTTTAACTTTTATACTATGTTTATGCCCACTTTTAAAAACATTTTTCACAGATATTTGGTATCAAACCGTAGCAACTGGTTTTGTAGCCAAACAAACAGTCAAAGCAACACTAAGAGACTTACACCGATTGTTGACACAGTTGTAATCCGCATTTGGGTCAAATTTAATTTAGCTTTGGAACTTTGCCTGTGTAGCCCAGTCATGCGCAGTACATACACTTTTGGACTTATATATATATTTATATATTTATTTATATATTTGTTTGTATATTTATTTGTGTTTTTTTTATATATTTATATATTTTTGTGTACATGTATTTATATGTATATTTATATGTTTATATATT
>NW_022693931.1:0-653 GCF_011630105.1 Anneissia japonica | reverse complement strand
ACTTGTATAATAAAGGCACGCACTCGATTCGTGTATTACAGTTAATTCAGATGTTTGTGGACAGATAAAACACCGACCGGAATCTTGTTATAAAATAAGATGTTATCTGCCTGTAAAGTGGTCTTTCGTTAAAATCTGGTCATTTATGCAGTTCAATTCTACAATTTCCAGGAATATTCTTGACTTCCTTAGGAACGTGATGGGTACCCCCTTAAAATAGTTGGGGTACGTGTCGCCTGTCACCCCCGTCCATGCTATTCACCAGAAGACAAGGCATTATACAGGCATTATACAGTCATAGGCGTAGATCCCGGGGGGATGGAGGGGCTATATCCCCCCAATATTTGACAAGGGGGGATGGTCCATTGTATCATCCCCCCAATATTTTGACTATGTATGGGATAAAATGCAGCTTTACACACTTCAAAAGACTGTCACAGAAATAACTTGCACTGTCTTATGCGCTTACAAAGATCAAAATTAGCATAATGTATTAATGTTGATAACAACATTATTTTTATCTGGTACCAATCTAAGCTCTTTTTTCCTTAGATGTTAGATGTGCTTGCAAAGAGAGCCACATTTCATACTGAAGGGTGTGTATAGTACGACATCAGTAATGTTATATCAATTCCAAGAATGTTTAAGGTTAT
>NW_022693930.1:0-2169 GCF_011630105.1 Anneissia japonica | reverse complement strand
ATCTAGGTCAAATACACAATATTACAAATTCTATCATTATGACGATCATAATTATCAAATCATGCATGAAAAGGGGTGATCAGCTATTGCCTAAGTATTAGCAAATAAGAACCATAATTGGAGCATATTATTTGCCATGTCAAACGGCGTCCAATGCTAGCTATAACTCGCTGTAACATTACATAGAATAGGAATCGTAAGCTATTAATATATTCGTCTCACAAACACACGTGTTGTCCCACAAACTCACGTGTTTGCGTATGTTTTAACACATGTCGTCTTGTGGGACCTTAGCAACAATTTCCACGGGGCGGGGCTTAAAGGAAAGGTCCATTGGGAACTCCCATTAATATATGACTGACAACTTAAAATATTACAATCACTTAATTCCTAACTTAACAGACTCATAACTGGCAATAATTAAAACACTGGGAACAACATTGGAACTGCTAAAATCTGGCAAAAAGGAGAGCAACAATTTCCCATACTTCTGTTTCAATTCAAAATGTCGGCGCCAAGCTCAACCGAAGCTGGCATTTCCCTAACAACACAACAGAGGGCGCCATTAAAGCTATGGCGATCAGCACACCATCTGAAACAGATACAGTAAGCGTGTACAAAACTGGTAAAAAAACATAGACCCAAAATGTGTGTTGTAAAATTGCATGAAGGTATTACAGTATTAACAAACAAAAAAAAAAAAGAAAAAGAAATCTCTACCCAAAATACTAACATACCTAGGCCTCAGGCCTCTATAAAATATCTAGACCTAAATACAACAGCACATAAGTTACTAAAATCTAATTAAACAAAAATCAGTAATATAGGAATTAACTTACATGCAAAAATATGTTGGATAGAGTTGACTCCGGAACTTGCAGTGGGTAGAGTATTGAACGTTAATCTTAAAAAGTAAAATTAATGACTTTACTAACTTAGGCCTAGGTACGGTATGTCATATATTACAGGCCTAGGGCCTAGCCTTACTCATTATTATACATCATTTATTTTTTAGGCCCTGGCCTAGCCCAGGCCATGCCTAATTATAGGATTAATATAATAATAAATAGCCCAATGCTGCTTTTTCGTATCTAATTTATTTTATTTATTTTTTTCTTCAATCCATATATACTTGTAGTGTTGTATGCCTTTATGGTAGTAGTAGTGGTAGTAGACGAGAATACAGATCATTTCGGTCGCGCTTCGTTTCGGTCGCGCTTCATTTCGGTCGCGGTATGTTTTCAACAAATATATGGAAGGCCAATGGAGTTTCGAAACGCTAAATTTAATATAACTAAGCCTAATTATCATTGCAAGTTCGTCAATCGGTTTATCATACTTTTTTTATTTATGTTTTGTTGTATTCCTAATAAGTAACAACAGGCTACTTAAAAGCAAATAAAATTAATACTATTATTACTAAACTATCAATTAATATTATTGGACGGTTTTTATTTTCGTTTTGTTATGAATCTGCGCTTTCTACTAGGCCTACATAACAAATACAGCAAATAAAATAAATAATAAAATATGATATGATGTTATATATTATTATTATTATTATTATATTATTATTTTTATTTATTTACATTGTATCTGGAAAAATCAGCCAATTTGTCATTTAAATTACTGTAACATTAGTTTATTAACAAATATTTTTATTAGTATTTAAGTTTGTTATTGTTTTTATTTTCGTTTTGTTATGAATCCTACGCTTTTTACTACATAACAAATACAGCAAATGAAATAAATACTAAAACATGATATGATGTTATATTATTATTATTATTATATTTTTTTTTTTATTTACATTGTATCTGGAAAAACCAGCCAATTTGTTATTTAAATTACTGTAACATTACCGGTAGTTTATTAACAATTATTTTTATTAGTATTAAAGTTTGTTATTGTTACTATGTTACTGTATAACTTGGTGCTATTTTTCTTTTTTTTACAGAAACAACGCAGATGTTACGAAGTTGACCGAGTTTGAGATACGTTTTTTTTTTGTTCTTGCTACATATATTGATATAATTTTTATTAATGCTTGAATCAAATAAAAATCTATGGAATAAGTATAGTCAATAGATTAGTCATATACGTTTTTTTTTTCTTGTCTGTTACGTTTCCATTTACCATAAATGATCTGATCATGTTATAATAATATTG
>NW_022693929.1:0-963 GCF_011630105.1 Anneissia japonica | reverse complement strand
ATGTAAAAAAAACCCTAATTTCTAACTTCCATACGTACTGCGCAAGTAAAAGTGCGCGTGCGTAGCGGAAAATTATGAACAATTTTGAAATGCTCAAAATGGCCTGAAACGTGCTCTAATTTAGTCAAAAAGTAATTTAGAGCATTTTGAAATTTTGACGCATGCGTGCGCGCGCGTTAATAAGCGCACGCGTAAAATTAGGGTACAGTACATTCAACATTAACCCAAAGTTAATGCTCACTTAATACGATTTCGAAATGTTAATTGGTTAGGCTGATATGATGGATAATGTAATAACGCAAAATTGCGCGTAGTTGACGTCACGCATGACTGAGCGCGGTGAAAAGCTTTCCATGACTATTCCAGACCAAGCCAAATGTTCGTTGATAGCGATTGTGCGTAAACTCGTGGCATTTTTTGAGATATCGTGCGAAAAAAAATGGAAGGAAAGGTAGAATAAAAAAAAGAAGATCTCGTACAATAACAATAGGTGATCCGCTAACGTTAGCGGATCACCAATGATGATGATGATCCTGACAATAACAAGAGGTGATCCGCTAGTGTAGCGGATCACCAACTAGATTTGAACACGTCACTGAGGACGAGTTAGGTGATCCGCCGTACTTTGACCCTCACGAAGCACGCGCGGTTCTGATTGAAAAGTATAATATTCTAAAACATGCTGTATTTAAAGAGTAATTTCAAGCATTTTAAAGGAATTTTAAAGAAAAAGAGTAATTTTGAGCATTTTAAAGGAATTTTAAAGAAAAAGAGTAATTTTGAGCATTTTAAGGACTTACGAATGTGTACACATACGTCTTAACGTCCGTGCTCACGGTAGTATTAATACAGTGTCAAAAACCCAACACATCTAACCGAAACGTAATTTCCAGCTTCTGTACGTGCTGTGGGCGTGGAAATGAGCGTACGGCGCGTAAATTTTGGAAAGTTTTGGAATATTCA
>NW_022693928.1:0-646 GCF_011630105.1 Anneissia japonica | reverse complement strand
TGAACGACTACGGAGTTTCGATCGATTCGTTGAAACTGGAACTCAAGAAGAAGAACCTAAGCATCAAGCACTTGCAATTCAGACTGCACAGAAACAAACTCGATTCGTCGGTCGATCTCAAAGAGCACGAAGTTTTCGTGCCCGGACACGACAAGGAGGTTCTCGACCAGCTGCTGAGGGAGAACGTGCGATTGCGAACCGTCCTGAACTCGAATTACAGTTCCGTGGAAGTGGCGGAAGCGAAGAAGACGACCGCCGCTCTCAGGATAAGGATCGCCGAACTTTCGTTCGAGGTCCGCACGAAAAATAAGGAGCTGACCGAGTACCTGAGCGCTACGAATTCTTCCGACTCGGAAAAAGACGTCGCGATTAGAAAACTGACGTCGGAGCTGAAGGAGTGCTACGGACAGCGCAGTTACGCCGACGACGTCCATCGAACGCTTTGCTGTGAGATCGAACGGATGAGATCGAAGATCGACGATCTGGTAACGGGAAAAATCGACGTGGCTCGGAAACCGAGGGATTACGAACGAAGGGAAAAGGATGTCGGCGAGCAGAGAAGTGTTGGGTCTCTCTCATCAGAAGATCGATGCAAGGTCTTGGAGGAACAAGTTTCGAGCTTGGCCAGGGAAAACGCCGAACTTTC
>NW_022693927.1:0-2306 GCF_011630105.1 Anneissia japonica | reverse complement strand
AATATGTTCAAACTTTAACACATTAAAACTATATATTGTATCAGAAACAGTCATTTGAAAAACATCAATCAATCAATCAATCAATCAATCAATTCAATCAATCAATCAATCAATCAATCAATCAATCAATCAATCAATCAATCAATCAATCAATCAATCAATCAATTAATCAATCAATCAATCAATCAATCAATCAATCAATCAATCAATCAATCAATTAATTAATCAATCAATCAATCAAAAGTTTATTCCAGAGCCATGGTCCGGCAGTGCTGAAAGCCTGCTCTCCGCACCTTATGTGTTTGCCCATTGGGATGTCCAGGAGCGCTTGCTAGCTAGATTTTAGTCCTTTTCTTTTCTCTTTATTAAGTAAATCTACGTGTAGTCTTATAGCACGATGCTTATTCGGTTGGTCAAAAGATAGGCATTAAATGTCCAGGACCACAATGAAAAACATTTCTTTAAAATGATTGTGTCATCCTGGCTAAAGATATTAGTAAATAAATAAATGTCGACGTCTACACCGTCTGTCGCACACTTATAGCATGTATGCGCAAAAAGTATTCTTTAAATATGTTTTTTTTTGTTTTGTGCATGCGTTTGTGTTCATGGGATCGTCGTGTTTCACTACATGTGTCGATCATAGATGGCTAGTGACATCATTATAATACGGGTCATAATAACTTATTATACTCCAATTTGACACTCTATCCGTGAGTTTTATAACAAAATTCGCGTCGGTCTCTAAGATAATAATAGGCTTCGATTGGAATATATAACAAGACAAAGTCATACTGTCAGCAATTGCAAAACTGAATAGATGGTTTGCGACATGCAAGGCGCTCATAGATAAAGGGTACAGACAATTAAGAGGTGTTATGAAGGGAAATCATATTACTGTTTACTGTTGAAAAAGCATTTAATCAAACAAGACAGGCCAATAAACTGTCATCTGAATAATTCCATATTAATTTGTATTATGATATTGCTTCACGTATGGGATATACCATTCAAGCCTATAATACTTGTAATACATATAGCTGACTACGACATTGAAACATACACAAAATTCTTACAGATGGATGATTTACAAATAGCCAGCTATATTGTCATTAATTAGACTTAAAATCATATCAATAGTTTGACCCATAATGCTTAATAGTTATATATACTACTTACTTCTATAGTAATAGAAAACAACATATTTAAAGGAATATTGTACGTTATTGTTTTACTGTATATCGCATCACGATTGCCTTTGTAAATTTATACTACATAATTAATTATACATACACCCCATTTTAAGTGGACAATTTTTCGGCCACGAAATAAGGAATGTATATACAAAGGGGACACATTTTTGGTCCCGAAGGTGTCTTCTAAATAGGGGGTTCTACTGTATGTATATATGTATTGTAGTGTGGTCCTACTTACTCTGCGTAGTAGTTCCTGTTCTACAGAGTGTGATGTGTACGGTACGCGCGCAGTGATTATTATATCATGCGTATGTAGTAAGGCACTTACATGGTGGATCCCGGCTGCATTGAGTAAGACGTATGTTATTTTTATTGAGTTGTTGAATAAAAGTTTTTGAACCTACGGCCTGTTTCGGTCTCTACTTCTGTAGCATTGGATTCACCCAAATACATAGTATGTATGTAATTACACATATAACCATACATTATGTAATCATACATATAATTTTTTTTATTTTTTTTATCATGATATCTTTTTGTAACTTTACTTATTTAATTATTATTGTTTTTAATTTATTATTTATTTATTATATTTTTCTGGACCCATCTGGAAACAAACCTTCGGGCTTAAAGGGTCATCCAATGCACCCACTGATTATTATTATTATGTTTTCTTCTCTTTTTTTCTTTTTAATTGTTTAATTGTTTTGCCTTTGATATGTGGTTCCTTGTCTGATTGGTGATGATTCCTTATTAATTTTTAAAGTTTTTTGTTTTTGTTTATGAACTGTCTGGTTTCTTTTTACCTTTTAGATGTTGCCCCTTTTCTTTTTGAATAGTTTTTTCTTTTTTTATGGTTTCAAGTAATTTCCATGTTTTTGGTTCTTTTGATGTGGTTTTATTTGTTAAATGATTTTCTTTTATACCGTAAGCATGAAATAAACACAAACAAACAAATTGGAGCACTGTTATTATATATTTATTTGGTTATATTATATATATATATATATATTTATATATTTATATGTATATATATATATATATAGCTTGATAAAGACTTATAGTCGAAAGTACTCGCTAGTTTTCAAATAAATTTTGTGGCATATATCT
>NW_022693926.1:0-580 GCF_011630105.1 Anneissia japonica | reverse complement strand
TCACTCTTTATTTGCAAAATATACTGATATTTGAAAATGATAAATATTTTTGTATTTGCAATTATATCTGCTATCATAAAATTTAACAATCATGTTTAATAACTATCTAAATTAATTTTAAATAAATAAGTCATTTTGTTAAGCAAGTTAAATTAAGTAAAGTTAAAAATTAAGAGCTGCCTTTATATCTGTAGGGGTGATATTAACAGGATCAAGGGTCAGGTCGTAAGCAAGGTTAAGAGTGTATTTTAGTCATAAAAAGATCCTGGTAACATGGAAACATTTTCCCACCAACCACCACCAGTTTTAACAACAAACCATGAAAATACTGTGCTGAAGGTCCCCACAATCAGACAAATCCAAGTTGGAAAGCTCAGCTGTGTACTAATTTAATGCTTAATATTAAATAAACTAGGTTTGTATACTTTAGATCAAAGGCAATATTATTTATAGAACTCAGGTTTTTGTGTATCTTGGCAACAAACAATGAATATTGGCATTAACCCAGCAGTTGACACATTGCACTATTAAAATTATGTAGTATTTTAAAAATGTAATTTCCTGGTTCTTCAGTTCATAG
>NW_022693925.1:0-819 GCF_011630105.1 Anneissia japonica | reverse complement strand
TTTAACATGGACTATAACCCTTGTTGAGCTTCTTAAAGTTCACAAATTGAACTGCCAGCAGGGTTCGAGTATAATATGAATAGGGGTAGCCCCGTTAAGCCTACAGTATTGGACATTTTAAAATCTATACATAACCTGAAAAAAAATATATATAATATCTGTATGATAAATATAACAATATGAACGGAACTATAAAGTTGCGAAAATAACTGTATGGTTAACTTGGTATACTGATTGAGTTTACTAGTAAATATAATATCTGAATGTAATAATAAAATTGCATAATACAGCTGTAATAATCAAATTATAAATCGAAAACATCCATATGCAGCCTGAATTAAAGGCCTTATTTACGCATGGACAAAGGAGTACATAAAATCACACACCTAGCAGGTGTGACAAGGGCCAAACCCCTTTGTATAATTGGAGCACCCAAAAAGGCGGGAACAAGAAAGTAGAAGGATAAAAACACAGGCTTATGTTAAACAACAACCTAAGCTACACTTACGATAACCTCTTATTCAATAACATGTAAAGTCCTTCGTTATTTACTCCACATACAGTAAAACAGGCATATGTTTAGTTGCCCGATAATAACATTTCTCAGAAAACCAGAAGAGGGTTATTGTAATCCACTGCCAAACGCGGCGAATAGACCTTCTGCCATATGCAGAAAATATGGTTCTATTCTGCCAAATACTGAAATTAGCCATTAAAGGTTAAATGTAGTTATATCTTAAAGGACTCGATACGTAAAAGTCTTGGTATCATTTTTAGGTTATCCTCTTTTGTTCCCCGCAATGTCCTTCGTATTCTTTA
>NW_022693924.1:0-651 GCF_011630105.1 Anneissia japonica | reverse complement strand
TGTGTATGATATGACATCACCATGCCCATATATGAATGTGACTAGAAATCATCACGCTCATAGGCAATTTACACAAATTTGACCAATTAACTTTTAGAGTGTGGATAGAGCTGAATCTTAAGCTGTGTCCACACCATCAAATTTTCTTTGACAAAAAACTGCTGTATGCCCATATATAGATATGATGTGCCTATATATGGTCATGATGTGATGTCATCATGACCCTACTTAGGCATGTCACATGTTTTTGTAAAATAAGATTTGATAGTCTGGACAGGGTTTTATAAACATCTTGTTTAGAGAATCACTGGTTACTATTTGATTCACATTCAACAATGAAATTATAAATAACTGTAGATACACATTCCAATGAATGATTGAATATGACACATAATTGATGTGTAAAACTCTGTACATCTAAAGTAGGAAAACTGCATGGTTCATAAGCGAATAAGAGGAAATATAATTACATTCAAATATTAAAAGCTGCTTTATTATATTGCCATATCATAGAAATTTCGTCCACATTGTATTCGATCAAATTACTAAGAAATAATCAGTATTAACACCGACGACATTCATTGAAATTTTGACCGCAAAATCATAAGTGAATCAGTGAAAATCATTCAGTGAATCATCCCATCACAAATA
>NW_022693923.1:0-1176 GCF_011630105.1 Anneissia japonica | reverse complement strand
GTATATAAATTAGTTGGATAGTAAAAACATCTGTGAATCACCAAAAACATTTATCTGTAGTTTGACTGGAATTAGATGACAAGTTATTCATTGTTAAACATTACACAATAATAATAATAATAATGGAATATCTACATTTTTTAGGGTATTTCCATATTTTATGACATATGTTTCAGGCTTACCAATTAACATGTTGACATTAACATGTTGATCTTTGAATTCTTACAGCCAACCTTGAAGAGTTGAGGGAACAGGAGGAAGAAGGAAGAAGGAGTGTACAGAATCAGTTAGAAGATTTAAGAATTAGGAAAGATGAGAAATTGCACCTTGTAGACGGTGAGACACACGAATTTGCAGAGTTCAAGAAACAGACAGCACTCATTGCCATCAACAGCAGAACAGGGAAGCCAATATTACCCAAAGTAAGACTTTTAACTTTCTTTAATCAGTTCCACAGGGTCAAACTATGCAGTGAAGTCACCAAGGGAGAGGGGGAAAGCCCAGCTGACCAGTAGATCAGTGTGACAGCATCCTGCTCCTCTACATAATGTTACAAAAGCTAGCCTGAAGCTTGACCATTCAGGAAATAGCTTCTTTCTAAGATTTGAATTTGGGTCTTGAGTGGATTTCCCGTACGATTAAAAATCATAACGGTGCTGGGTACAGGAGTTCGTGCTTCGAACAGGTCATTCCATTCATAGAAGAAGCCTTTTGATGGAGAAAGTGTACCTATTAACAAAGGTTGCCCAGATCGAAACTAACTCCGGCTATATAAAATTGATTATAAGATTGAAAAATTTTAATCTTATTATTGTAGTAGTGATAGATACTATGTACACGTTTAAATTATTATTTATTTGTTATGTCATTATACAGTATTTACATTTAACTTAATGTATTGTTTAGGTATGAATTACTATGCCCATGTAAAATTAATCTTATCAATTACAATTTTATATTTTAAATAACATAGTAGGCATAGCCAAGGTCTAGCCTAGGCTAGGTCTAAACGAGTGACTATATCATATGAGTGTATAATTACTTTCATATTTCTATTTGAAAAAACAAAAATAAAATATTTATTTTATTATAATCCATAGTGATCTAGTTCACTTCTAATAAAAATTAAATTAAATCAAAATAATAATGCATCAATTAAAACTTTGACCAAAGTTC
>NW_022693922.1:0-540 GCF_011630105.1 Anneissia japonica | reverse complement strand
AAATTAAAATTGAATTATTGTTGTAGATCCATCTACCCTGAAATTAAATATTACAGAGGTTACTTAGTCCACCGGAAATACGGATTTGACTGGACAAAATTGCAACAAAACGTTTTATGGTCTAAATATAAACTTAATTATATGTAAAACAACATACTAAAAGTTTACCAAAATAGGACGTACATAAAGGTGTTTTTTATAACCAAAAGTTCAGCACTATTTGAAAGTAGACTTTTACACGGTACGTACTGCGGTTTTCAAACTTTTCTTGATTATGATTGGTCAACATTTAGGTCAATGTAGGTCATATCTGTTTGTTGCCGGAAGAGTGAGACCCGCGTGCGAGTTCGCGATCGCGAGGTTTGGTGTGCGAATCACAGATATATTTCTTCCGGTTTACAGAGCTATAAATATTGGAAATTAATTAATTAATTGGAATCATACCAGAGCCTGAGGCCTTGTAATAACATCTCATTTTTTTTTAGGCCCTAGCTTAGGCATTGCTTTCTTGCTTCCCGGTTCAGTCTAGTAGTCGCGCAT
>NW_022693921.1:0-936 GCF_011630105.1 Anneissia japonica | reverse complement strand
ATATTAATATTTCTGTAGAGCAAGTATATTGAATACTCTCCTTGGGGAGTTGTATACCGCCCTCTTCAATTATAAACCTATCTACAGTGATATTCAGAACATTTGCCACCCGGCCCGTTGCCACCTGGCCCGTTGCCACCCGGCCTTTTGCCACCCTAGGCCTGTTGCCACCCGGCCTTTAGACACCTGGCCTTTAGCCACCCGGCCTTTTGCCACCTTTGGGAATGTCGAATATTTATATTATTTTGGTGGCTTTATTTACACAGATTTGTACTAGTAGGCCTATTGTAGCAAAATTGTTTCTTGATTAAATTTACTTTCCAGGTTAATATTTAATTATTAGTTTACTGTATTTTATTTCCAACAATCGTCCATGCGCCTTCTTACCACCAGGAGAAAATTGCAGAATTAAACATTGTTATAAATCCGCATAAACAGAGAAATACTGCAGTGTCTAGTTTATTTTTATATTATTATTTTTAACTATATTCTTATTCTAAAATAGAAAGAAATAGCCTGTGCTTTTACAATTAAAAAACAACACATTTATGATAGTATAACTTATTTATATAGTATAACCACAAGCCTATTATGTGTGTATAATGAACTTTATGGAATTTATTTGGTAATTCTCTCTTTATGCGGACAAATTATTACAAGCAAATATATTTTCTCATGAGAAATAACCGTCAATGATAAACTTTGGATAAAGCTCTTCTCGTTAGCGGCAAACTACAAAGGATATTGCGCTCAGTAACATTAACGATCTGAGCAAACTAATCCTCCTGATTGTTTATACCGTGAATAGGGCTAATGTTCAGATTATAGGGTCTTCAAGCCTAATTTGCGTGGCCTTCAATTGGTCAGTTGGACATTTCCCCCACCCATGTTTTTTCTATTGGTATACCAGAGCTATATATCTTAAAAACAACAAAT
>NW_022693920.1:0-833 GCF_011630105.1 Anneissia japonica | reverse complement strand
ACCGAAACATTGTATCATTTCAGGTCATGAATACAATGCAACAGGTTCTGGAGAAGAAACTGATGAAAGTTTATATTGAATTATGTTCTAGGATTATAGTTAATAAATAAGATTAAATTAGTACTCTCATTTAGTACATAATCATCATTATTAGCAGTTTATAAATGCTGTTGACCAGTATGATATAATCAGGGACCTGATACTGTATAATAATTGCAGTATATTATGTCACTGTAATGATTATTTATAATAATCACCCCTTTTATATGAATTACCTTTAATTTATATGTTTATATTTTCTATTTTATTATATGTTGTATAGCATGTTCTATTTAAATTAACGTTTGATTCATTTCTACCTCTACCAGAACCGAAAATAGTAACGCACAGGATGCAAGGTTAAAATCTCACCTGATCAGTTTATTTCCACTCTCCTATTTACGCAGCTGTGGGCTTGCTGCTGATTGGTTGCTTAAAGTTCTTTGGTCCGCATTTTAGCGATCGATTTAAAATCTTCCTTTTTTTGTTTTCTTCTAATGGTTTCTTGATGTCTCTTTCAAGTTTGTGGATCGTATTTACATTTTTGTCTTTTTGATTTTGTCTTACTTTTATTTTTGCATATAATTATTGAATTTAGCGGGGTTTTTTTTTGTTTCTAAGAGCTATTTTTTTGACACTTTAACTAATTGCACAACACAGACAACGTAATTAGAACACCACTGTGTAGGCGCAGCATTTATTAGTTAAATCAATATAACTTAATTGATTTTTTTTTTTTGTTCTTTCAGATACGTGTAGAACCATCATCAACCTGTCCGAAGCTGTAGTGTATC
>NW_022693919.1:0-681 GCF_011630105.1 Anneissia japonica | reverse complement strand
TTGTCAAACACAATCACAGACAAGTTAGCTCGTTAACAAATGCTTTACGTGTGTGAGCGAGACTTACCAATTTCATGATTAGTTTGAAGGATAAGATGATGTTGGTGTCGATGTTATATACAATTGATGGTACTCCGTTTTCCGTGTAAACTAAAAAATGTAATAATCTATAACGAGGTCGTGCTTACGTTCTGCAGAGTCACGTTACAACGTATCAACGATGAACATACTTTGTTTTGACTCTTCTGGTATTCAAAAACTGTTTTTGAGCCGATGGAGTTTGGCAAAAAAAAACAAACAAACTCGTTACTGATGTTCATTAAAGCAAAACAACGTATATGTGAATATCGCTAATAACTTTGCAATAATCGAATGGTTGTAATTAATATCCCAATATATACATATGTACCATCATGCACAATTTCAAAAACTTATTACTAAGTTTCAAACATGCAAACATACGTTGTTTTGCCACGGAACGTTTATAATAAAAAGACCCTATATACATCAGTGGCTACAGGAAATGTTAATTAAAGAAATCTGTGTGCAAGCGCACTTTCTCGTGGTAGCTGAAAGAGTGGTAGCTCTGACAATATTTGCGCTCCTATAAAAAGATATATGTAGGCTGTTGGATGACACGATCAAAGCAAATAAAAAAAACGACAAAGTGTACGACAATTT
>NW_022693918.1:0-708 GCF_011630105.1 Anneissia japonica | reverse complement strand
CCCAATCCACGTATGCTTCAATATATATATAAAATAAGTAAGCAGAACAGAAATAACATTCTTCACAAGGTGTTACAATTGAAATGACTCAAAACAGCACTTAAAGACTAATTAAATAGCATAGGCTTAAATGTATGGCAAATAACAATCAGTATAAAGTATTACAGATCAGTGACAAATAGAGAGATAGTGGTGGGAGAATATGGGCCAGAATAAACAGTTTAGAGGTGAAAGGTGAAGTCAGCTAGAAAGTCAAGATCTTTGTTAAGGCCATGAGTGTGAGTTTTAATCTTAATAATCCAGGAAATTTCAGAAAGGCGGCGATGATGAGTGGAGTCGATAATGGTAACATGCAGATTGTTAATATAGTGATGGGGAAAATTAAAATGTTGGGCTACGGTTTTGTCAGGGGCGTTTTTCCTAATGTCGTGTTTGTGTTGGGTAATGCGGAATCTAAGAGGGTTCATGGTTTCGCCAACGTAATTGCCTTTGTTACAAATATTACATGTTATTAAATAAATTATGTTGTGAGAATCGCTTGTGAGGTTGGGAGGTTTTATGGAGTGCTTAGTGATACGAATACGAATGGTCTGATCGGTGATGAGGATTTTACAATTTTTGCATCGGGGCTTGTTGCATAGGTGGTTGCCTGTAGATCTGGGCATGGGGCTAGTTGAAAGTGAGGGGGAAAGGATGGAACGGAGGTTG
>NW_022693917.1:0-557 GCF_011630105.1 Anneissia japonica | reverse complement strand
TGTGTCAGATCGAGTCAATGTCTCTAAAGAAATGGGCGTTCCGACGAGACCTCTCATCCAATCAAGTTGATTTTTAGCTTAACAGACAGCTTGGTTAGTCTATTTTACATACCGAAACTGCCGTTAAAATCGGCCCACTGGTTCAGAAGTTAGAGTGATTTTTGTAAACATGATCGCAAAATTGTGTAAACAGATAGGAGTTAATACACTGGGCGATCGCCAACTGACTTGGCTTAAAAAAAAGATTCCGACGACACCTCATTGATTTTAAAATTAAAAATAACATGACATTATAGCTGAATGAATAAGGAACAAGATACAAAAACAGCAAAAAAATCGGTCTAATATTAACGAAGATACGTTAAAAAAACTGCTCAAAAAGGGCTGATTTTCAGCGATTTCTCACCGTTTAGCGATTTCGGGCCGGATTTTTGGAACACAAAACAAATTGTAATGACCAAGTTAATTACATGTAATGCCCAAAAATAATTGTTATTACCTGTACGTTAAGGGGAACTTAGACAAAGGGGAAATAACACAAAAGATATTCCCCTTGG
>NW_022693916.1:0-2164 GCF_011630105.1 Anneissia japonica | reverse complement strand
GTTGTAGGCTTTACATTTACACTAATCTGCGAGCCTCGTCTTGACACGCCTTGGCTTCCGACTGTAGCTGATGTAGCAGCACCAAAACCGAAGGCTGCAAACGACTTCTGCTTTTCCATACCCGATCGTTTACTTGGTGGACTGGGTCCAACGGCTAACCGGTACTATCAGAAAAAGAAGGCAATACATTTGTAAAATTTACAAATTAAATTCTGTGGAAGAATGTGGCAATTAAAGGCTGATGCATTCAAATCTAAAAAAATCTAAAACTTGTTACTTTGATTGAGTTCAAGGGCAAGGCACTTTTCACCTACATGTGACTTGTAATACATGCACATAAGCTAGTACAGTGGCTTGAAGGAAATTAACATTTCCATATGGAATTCCAGCAACCCCATTTGAGGCATGTTGTGGCAAAATGGCTAAGTTGTAGCAAAAATTGAAATTTAAGTTATTGGTATTTTCAGATACTTGAGTATGTGGTCTTTAAAAAGAGGGGTCATTCATTGAAATTGGACATTTCAAGCTTAAGTTATTGGAAAGTAAATGTACAGTACTCTTAGAGTCAAGATAAACATGATTTTGAGTAATTGCCTTCCAAAGTTATTTGTGCATACGTTGCTTGATAGAATGAACTATGAAAATAATGTTAAATAAACCATTTGTTGACCACTTCCAGAACTAATACTTTGGGACATGATCATTAAACTGTTGATCTGTAGTGAAAAACAAATTTGGATTTTTAGGCAATTTTTTGAGCTCCCTTATTTTATAGCTCATTTACTCAATGCTGTGCGACAAATTAACCATTTTGCCACGACATGCCTCATTTGGTGGTCTAAGGGGATACCAGTGGGAGGGTGGATGGACACCCTCCAGCAAGAAAAAAAAAACAGCTGAACAAAGGGGCAGATGAAGTTATGGCCCAACATTCTCTAAAGTGTAGGTTTAGTTTTATAGAGCAACATCTTTTTTTTAATTCCCACTTTCAGGATATCAAACTCAGAGTTAAATTACCAAGTGCATAGCAGTTTTTTTGCATGTTGTGCTATACAAATCAAACTATTATTATTATTATTATAATACATTAATTATGATTATTATTATGATCATCTTATAATTATTCAATCATCATCATCATTACTATTAATGTAATGGGAGTTTATGCAAGTTAAGAAAATACAGAGACATGCGCTTAAGATATCGAGAAACTACAAACCTCATCAGAAGATGCACGATCCCTGTCAAGTTGCTGGCTGGACCTGGAACCTCCTTTGGAGCCAGACTGAGCTAAGAGGTCTGGTAAAACATCACCGCCACCGATCTCTTCACTTCCCGGTCGACCATCACCCTATCAAACAAAAGCGAATAAATGACTAGATTGAACTACTAAATGAAATTTTATATTTCTTATTTAATGAAATATATAAGAGAAAAATCCAAATGCAATAATGGCAATCAAATTGGGGAGAGCGAAAAGAGAGAAACAGAATATAGCAGAACCAAACTGCCAAGCAGTGCAAAGTGCATACTTATAGATGCTCAAATGATGTTAGTGTCTGGTTAACTATAAATTAAAGGAATGAAAAAAGTCAAAAGATGTTTGTAAAGCCTGTTTTCCACTTGCGAATTATTTGTGCGAGTCGAAAAATTCGATTTATGCACATGCGCATTTACATTTCTATTTGGAGTTTTCACTTCAGCGAATTGGTAGTTTGAACTGTTTCTACTTTTTGCGAAGCAAAAAAAGTCCACAACCAATCAGAGCACAGGAACTGAAAAGACCACCTTTGATTCGCGCAAATAAATTCGCCTAGAGGAAAACAGGTATTAATTAAGATGTCACAGAGAAAAATGGCTGCCAGAAAAAGGCCACCTGCTGTATTTTGATTCTACAGTAGTTCAATGATTTCAGAGGCAACTGAGAAGACCTATGCACATGAGTGAGATGGGAAGAAATATCAATATATGAATCATTATTACCCCTACCCTCCTATCTACATTTGGACTGCCTCTGCTACCAGACTGTGGTGGTGTAGCACTGTGCCGTCTACTATGGCTAGGGGATCCAGACGACCGTCGTCTTAGATTAGCTGCTGCAGGATGCTGAGATGGTGAGTCCCGTCTTTGTTGATTTCGAATTGGGGCGACATCGACCTGCTTT
>NW_022693915.1:0-501 GCF_011630105.1 Anneissia japonica | reverse complement strand
TCTACCGTCTACGGTGGTCGAACGTCTGAAACTTGCCGAGTCGCTCACGGTTGACAGTAACGATCTTTTCCATCGGTCAAATTCACGATCCGTTATCCAGAAGACGGACGTTCGCGAAAGTTTCAACTGTTTTCGCCGTCACTCTGCTGCAACACGCAATTTCAGACCGTCGATTCGTTGCGTGCAACAGGACGCATCTTTCTGGACACGATACTGCGGCACGTGGACAGTTTCGACCCCCAACTTTGCAGGCTCTGCATCGATCGCGAGATACTTCGAAACAGGCCTTTGACGGACGAGGAACTAGTCGACGTCGATCCGGTCAACAGATCGATGTGCTGCAAAAGATCGGGCGGTAAAAGAAAACGGTATCTCACCAAGTAAAAAAAAAAGATGTCACCATCACATCCCGATTTTGCCGAACTCGCCGTGCGCATTTCCAGCTTCGAGAACGGATGGCCTCACAAAAGTCCGACGCCGACGACTATGGCATTGGCCGGA
>NW_022693914.1:0-692 GCF_011630105.1 Anneissia japonica | reverse complement strand
ACTGGGTTGTTTGTAGCATTAAGTACCTGTACTTGGCAGATAAAATTACAATCACTAAAAAAACATTTTGTATGTGTATACAGCTAATTAGAAGATTATTAAAATTTCATTAGGATATCATTATTTAACTTTAAAGCCAAATGCCAATATTTGGCCTATGAAATTACAATCACTTAAAATATCTTATGTATATACAGCTAATTAGGACATTAAAAAAATCATTGTGATATTATTATTGAACTTTAAAGCCAAGCGCCTATACAGTATTTTGCTGATTAAATTACAATCACTAAAAAACATTTTTTTATGTATATACAGATAATTAGGACATTATTAAAAATTCGTTATGAAATTATTATTTAACTTGAAGCCAAGTTTACCTATACTTGGCTGATTAAATTACAATCACTAAAAAAGAATGTTTATGTATATACAGCTACAGTAATTAGGAGATTGTTAAAATTTCATTAGGATATCATAATTTAACTTTAAAAGTGCCTATTGGCTGATGAAATTACAATCACTAAAAACATTTTGTGTGTATATACAGCTAATTAGGACATTATTAAAAAATCATTGTGATATTATTTTTTAACTTTAAAGCCAAGTGCCTTTACATTATTTGGTTGATTAAATTACAATCACTAAAAAACATTTTTTTTATGTATATACAGCTAAAAAGGCATTCTTGC
>NW_022693913.1:7013-12738 GCF_011630105.1 Anneissia japonica | reverse complement strand
AACTTTAAAGGAAAAAGCACTCTCTCGCGGAAATTATGTTATCACAACACACAGCACCTTTAAATGCTCTCACGGGCTACAGTAAACATTAGCAGTGGTCACCTGGTACTTACCTAACCTTAATTTGGGATTAATTTTAATGCGTCTAACACAATATAAAGCTATTTAAAGAAAACACTCTCTCGCGGAAATGTGTGTTTCACCTGCTAAACGTACCTTTAAATACCTCACAGAGGATGGAAAAGAGCTGATATGGTCTCCAAATACAGTACTCATAATATAACACTAATATGCAACAATATAGTGCATTAAATACAACTTAAAACTGTTTAAAGGAAAAGGCACTCTCTCGCGGAAATTATGTTATCACAACACACACAGCACCTTTAAATACACTCACGGGCTACAGTAAACGTTGCACTTAGCAGTGGTCACCTGGTACTTACCTAACCTTAATTTGGATTAAATTTAGTGCGTCGAACACAATATAAAGCTATTTAAAGAAAACACTCTCTCGCGGAAATGTGTGTTTCACCTGCTAAACATACCTTTGAATACCTCAAAGGAGCTCATATGGTCTCCCATATACTTATCTAACACTTACATGGAACAATATAGTGCATTAAATATTTAAAAACTGCACAATTTTACACCTTTTCCCCAGTTTTTAAATATTCAAAAATCTGTATCTCATTCACTGTTCCCCAGTTCTGTGCCAAACAACTTTTTTCTGTCCTGGAAAAATCAGACCTACAACATATCAAAAAACCGTTTTCCCCTGGAATTCTAATAAGAAAAATCCTCTTTCGTATTTTTATTATACATATACTTGTCTTATACAAATCTTATATATACACATATATACACAAATCTTATATATATACACACATATATATATATACATACATATATATATACATATATATATACATATATATACACATATATATATACATATATATATAAATATATATATATATATACATGTATATACACACATATATATATAGGCCTTTATATATATGAGCCTATATATATATGTATACATATAGGCAAACGGCCACATAATGCAAAACTATTTAAAATTAAAACGGAACAGCATTATGTGGCCGTTCGCTGTTTTATGGGTTTTGTTCTGTTAGGCATAGATAACACATATAACAAATCAAATAGATGACAATGCTCAAATATAGGAACATGATATACCGTATTGTGTATTCGCTTACATTATACTCTCATGATACTGAACTGACACTTTCTTGACCAGACACCTAAAGTAGAATAGGATAAATGACCATCATATCGGCCTGTGTTTTTATTGGAAGTTTGATATTTAGCACACAATAATTAGGTCTGCAGTTTTACCATGAAGGTTGTCTTATTTATAACATAGGGAAAAATGTGTTACAATCGTCTGACTCAGTTTATTGTTTGATTAATTTATGCAAATGGTCAGAGGCCTACCATATTGAACAATAAATTTTCAGTAATTAGAAGGATTTTGATTAAAAGACTATAACAATAATAAGTAATGCTGATGATAATGACGATACTGCTACTGCCTTTGGGGAAGCCGCCTGGTGCCATTATCATAAAATTTTCATCTAAGTCCTTCTCCGGGCCCCTTCTATTTCAAATTCCATGATCCGCCACTGACTGCTGTAGTTACCACACTTACAATAACAACACCACAATTATATTGAAATATAAAGTTAAACATATCATGATAACCAGTGGCGGCACTGCAGAGGGGCTAAGTGGGAGTAGAGTTCCCCGTCGGGAAGGCATGAGGTCTGGTTCCAACCCCAATCCCAGTTGGGGACGAAGAGAGCTTCGCCGGCGTAAAAATAAAGAACATTTTAAGAAGTTTATGTAAAATGTAAATGAATTTAATATAGCCCTATGTGTATAAGAGACAGATCTCTATGGTATAAGTGCATGTCGTTGGCAAGTTGTTGCTAACGAAAAAATGTGAATTATAGGGTAATACGCCCGCGCGCGATCCAAAAGCGGGGAACACATAGGTTTGTCGCGTCAAAGGGATCTGTTGCCGAGTGATCTCCTTCTCAATAATACCTCCATGGTTTTAACAAGGTAATTCAACAAAAGGACGCACATCTCGGGACATAGATGTGTATAAGAGACAGATCTCTATGGTATAAGTGCATGTCGTTGGCAAGTTGTTGCTAACGAAAAAATGTGAATTATAGGGTAATACGCCCGCGCGCGATCCAAAAGCGGGGAGCACATAGGTTTGTCGCGTCAAAGGGATCTGTTGCCGAGTGATCTCCTTCTCAATAATACCTCCATGGTATAATAGCGCATGAATGACGCCCTCTTGCTAAATTGGAAACTTTTGAACCTTGACCGACGCTTCTATTTGTTACGCGTAAATCGCGGAGAACGCTATCTTGTGTTTATAAGATCTTTGGTAGAAAACAAAGATCTTATAAACACAAGATAGCGTTCTCCGCGATTTACGCGTGCAAATTCTGTAATAAGGCATGAATGGCGCCTTCTTGCTAAATTGGAAACTTTTGACCCTTGACCGCTATCCTGTGAACAGCAGAACAGGAACCATCTCAGATCCATGGCAACAGATAGGAAGCCCTCTTCCAAAACTGATTACTTTTTCTCTTTGGTATAATAGCGCATGAATGGCGCCCTCTTGCTAAATTGGAAACTTTTGAACCTTGACCGACGCTTCTATTTGTTACGAGTAAATCGCGGAGAACGCTATCTTGTGTTTATAAGATCTTTGGTAGAAAACTTTTAAAACTCTGTGCACGTATAACGTATACGCGGGTGAACGTCACGCACGAGCGGTTCAATGCGCGTGTGCAGACGTACAGCTAACAGTATGGCATTAAGGTGTTCAGCTTTTAATTGTTATAATAACAGCCAAAAAACCCCAAATTGCTCCTTCTTTCGTTTCCCTAAAGAAAAAGAGCAGTGAGTACAAAGCTCTGTATAATAATTTTGTGGAAAAAAAAAGTTACAATTTGTTATAAGTTGATGTTGCTAAGTGATTTCTGTCAATGTACATGCCTAGGCCTAGGTCTACATTACGCTCAACAATTAACAACAAGTTAACAATTTGTATAACATTGGTTGCTAAGTGACTTCTGTTAATGCAATGTGTGGTATGCCTAAATTGACAGTGTGCTAAATGTAGGCATAAAGATTGACAGTGCTAAATATTGGCAATGCGTGGCGGTTTGCCTATTAGTTACTGTATTACAATTTTAAATTAATTAACCCATTTATTATATATAGGCCTAGTCTAGGCCCCTTACTAAAAACCATTGAATAAGTGCTTTGTCTAACCAGGTCCCGTGAAAAGGGTTAACTGCAAATTTTTTTTTGAACAGATAGGCCTATCCTGTGCCTAGACTGTTTTCTTCATGTACTTGATTCTTACTTACTATAAGCGGCACTTCTTTTATCGCATTTCATTTTCAGATGTGGAAAGTGGATCCAAAATATGAAGAAAAATGACTTATGGGATAAGTCAACCGATTGTCTCTATAAGAATTATAAAATCTGTTCAGATGATTTTGAGCAATCACAGATTCTGTGTACAGGCAGACTGGTGTGGAATGCCGTCCCAACTAAACTTGAAATTCCGATTCAAAGAAAGCCCATAAAGCATAAACTACAATTCAAAAATGAGGAAGGCTACACAAGTGCTAAAATAATTAAATTTTGTAAGTCATTTCACTAAATTAGTAAGAATGTTTGTTATCGTATTAGGATGGAAGAATTGTAGTTGTACCTCAATTACACAATGTCTCAATCAGCTCCAATATTTATATCTGGATTATAATTTTGACAACAGTTTTTAAAAAAGGCCTACTTTATATAGGCCTAGGTCTAAGATTTCAGAAAATTATTTGACAGGTTTTTTTTTTTTATGTTTGTATATTATTTTTGGCTAAATGTTGATGTATTAGCTTTGCTTATTATAGGTTTAATATAGGCCCTTTATAAATTATTTATATCATTGTACTGCAATAGGTTTAAAAGAAGACCACAGCTATATGCAAAGCATTATTCATTGGAAAATGAACCAGACGAACAAACAAGCACTGGAAATCACTCCAGTATAATAGAACCAGGTATGGCCTACGATTTGATTTTTTTTAAAAATTTAAACAAACAAGAATCGCCACTTGCAGAATTGTAAAAACATAAAAATATGCCTATAACAAATTATAGAGGATATAGGCCTATATTTATGAAGTGTTATTTAATGGTGTGTTTTCAGTTGGAGATATTGGGTTAAACTGAGACCCATTTTAAAGTAACAGCATGGTTTGTATATTCAAATCTGGCGTTATGCGTGTGTTCATCTGTTTTGATGTTAAATGATTGTAACCATTTTTACTTGTGCTCCTTGCTTTTCAGAACCCAAAGCACCTTTGGAAGTTACAGAAGATACTATTCTTGACACACAAATGGATGCACCTGTCTCTTATACACATCTAGATGTGTATAAGAGACAGTTTGAACCTTGACCGACGCTTCTATTTGTTACGCGTAAAACGCGGAGAACGCTAATTTCCACCTCATTTTTACTGTGCGAGTGCTCTATCTTGGTATTTCTAGTATCTTTGCTAAGACCAATACAATAAACTTGAGAGTTACTAATGCTGTCTTAACAATTGCATAATGTGATGCATAAGAGAGTTCTCGGTCTGTTTGATTTAACGGGTCTTTCTGATGGGATATTAATGTCTCCTGAAAACATGTAGACTGAATACAAATTATCAACGTGTATAATGCCACTATCTGGAGGGCGGTAGAATGATCGTGCGATAATTGGTTTGGTAATGGGCAGACTGTCGAAACTCAGTTTTCCAAATCCCAGGTTGTCGAGTCCATTTTGCCGAAACCCAGTTTGCCGAATATTAAAACTATCAACTCAAAACTGGGAAACCCAGTTTGCCAAATCCCAGGTTGCCGAACGTAAATATCAAAATAACACGATGGATAATTCACGATGGAACACTCTCTTACCCGCCTTATTCAATTCAATTCAATTAACATTTATTCAATTAATTAATCAAATACATCAAATGATAAATAAAGTGGACAACATTAAAATTAATTAAATTCATTATTGTGTTAGTCAAGCTTAGGCCTGTATCCACACTCTAGGCATATACACCAAGCGCAATGATTGTCCTCCAGCCTGCTACCAAATAAATTTCATAAAGAATTATTAGGCTACAATTACTCATATTTTCCAACCCGTTTTCATTTTATCCCTTTCTTACTATTAGCACGTCCTTTTTTTTTTTATACTTCCTGACCTTTTTTTCCTGTGATCTTTTGTTACGGTATGTTTTACATGCTATTGAGTGTACGGTATATAAGAGCGCAGTTTTTACCCTAAAGCCAGGCACTCATTGCGTCGGACGACAGTTATACGACCATCGACCGACTTAAATTTCGCGATTCCCATTTGCGATCCCCAAATATTCTAGATACGTCATTGATAACCAAAGCACAGTAGACTGCACCTCTTTGTACTTTCTACCCACGACGGTGAATAGAATTTCAACCTACTGTATTAGTATAGTTGGTCAATTTCGGCAAAACAGGTTTCGGAAAATTGGATTTCAATTTTGAGTCCGTAAAATGGCATTTGGCAAACTGGGTTTCGGCAAAGTGGACTCGGCAATCTGGGATTCGATAAACTGGGTTTCAAACGGGGGAAGGG
>NW_022693913.1:4881-6498 GCF_011630105.1 Anneissia japonica | reverse complement strand
GCCTTCGTGGTCTAGTGGTTATGACGCTCGCCTTGTCAGCGAGAGGTCGCAGGTTCGAATCCCGTCGGAGGCATTTTATTACACAATGATTTTTCATAGGACTTTATTCGTTGAAAAGCTACAGGGTATCCTACGATGTTCCATCATGTCCTTATTAAACACTGTATATGTACCTTTGATGATTTATATAATATATATATATATATATATATATATATAAAAGAAATGAATAATGATTAGATTAAAGTATTTTTTGAAGGTTTGCATGGCGAAGTAAATATAATATGTTATATGCCTATGTTTTAAGCTAATACGGATTAGGCTATGATTACAAAAAAAACTGTATAAGTCTGAGCCTTATTTAGTCACCGAAATGAACGGTTTGTTTACGAAGGACGTTTAAAATGCACTACGATAGGTATAGACAGGCCTACGTAATTCATGAAAAACGATGACCCTACTTAAATAATGGTGACGATAGGCCTAATGATGATGATGACTACGAATAAACTGGCCTATAATAAACATAGTTGATTTCTCGGAACTAGTGGGACTTGTTTTTTATATTATAGGCCTACTGGCATCACCCCATCTTAAAAAGATACTGTACAAACAATGTTACGGTAACTAATTATAATGTTAACTGTGTTTCAACATTTCTTGTACTGTACTCTGTATGATTTTGGATAGGCCTACATTATACGTGAAACGACGATGACACTACAATTACTGTTTATTAATGAATAAACTCAATGATAAAATGAATTTAACACAATACAACTAAATATTTATTCGGATACACTAAGATCACCTACATATATTATTTATTATTATTATTATTATTATTATTATTATTATTATTATTATTATTATTATTATTATAACTATTGTTTTTATTGCTAAGTTATGTATATATCCTTATGTTGTGAAGGCTTAAACTACTACTGCTACTACTACTGTACTACTATTATTACCACTACCACTATCGCTACTACTTCAACTACCACTACTACTACTACTACCACTACACACATACATACACATACATACATACATACACATATACACACATACACATATACACACATGTGACAGTGTGTTTTTTAAAATGAATTTAACACAATACAACTAAATATTTATTCGGATACACTAAGATCACCTACATATATTATTTATTATTATTATTATTATTATTATTATTATTATTATTATTATTATTATTATTATAACTATTATTTTTATTGCTAAGTTATGTATATATCCTTATGTTGTGAAGGCTTAAACTACTACTGCTACTACTACTGTACTACTATTATTACCACTACCACTATCACTACTACTTCAACTACCACTACTACTACTACCACTACACACATACATACACACACACACATACATACATACACATATACACACATACACATATACACACATGTGACACTGTGTTTTTGCAGTCCCTATTTTAGCATTAGTTCCAATCTACCACATACCATTGTTTATACTAATTGCATTTGCAGACTACATTTTCCATCAAACTGCCCAATGACCACTAACCACAAGGTTGCCCAATTGGTTTATTACCCTGATGAGGGAGGATGCCTCATCTATTCATACCTC
>NW_022693913.1:2117-4672 GCF_011630105.1 Anneissia japonica | reverse complement strand
ATATTCATACCACCTCAAGTAAATAGCTCATCTCACGTTAAGGGATTAATAGAGGGTGCATTAATACCCCAATCAAGGGTGTCTGGTAAACAGGCAGTTTGTTTGGTAAATCAGGCAGTTTTTCATAAGTGTGTTTCCCAGCCAGCAAGCGACGTTGACCCGACGTTGGTTGAAGGTCGAATAATTACGTTGGCACAACGTAGTTACACATTGGTTGGCCTGACGGCCGTTTTTCCATCGGCCCAATGTGGATTCAGCTTGTTGGAAAGACGTCGGCCCGACTAGTTGGATCTACGTTGGCCCGATAATGTTTGTGCAACGTCGTCCATTCACGTTGGCCCAACGTACCTTTTCTGATGTTGCCTAGACGTTCGTTTTTCCATCGGGCCAACGTCGATTCTGCCAGTTGGAAAGACGTCTGTTCGACCAGTTGGATCAACGTTGGGCCGACGTTGGTTGAAGGTCAAATAATTTCGTTGGCACAACGTACTTACACAAAGGTTGGCCCGACGGCCATTTTTCCATCGGCCCAACGTGGATTCAGCTTGTTGGAAAGACGGCGGCCCGACTAGTTGGATCAACGTTGGCCCGATAATGTTTGTGCAACGTCGTCCAACCACGTTGGCCCAACGTTCGTTTTCTAATGTTGCCTAGACGTTCGTTTTTCCATCGGGCCAACGTCGATTCAGCCTTGGAAAGACGTCTGTTCGAATAGTTGGATCAACGTCGGGCCGATATGTTGGTGCAACGTCGTCCAACAACTTTGGGCCAACGTACCTTTTCTGATGTTGCCTAGACGTTCGCTTTTCCATCGGGCCAACGTCGGTTTAGCCAGTTGGAAAGACGTCGGTCCGACTAGTTGGATCAACGTCGGGCCGGTATGTTTGTACAACGTTATCAAACTACGTTGGGCCAACGTTCCTTTTCTGATGTTGCCTAGACGTTCGCTTTTTCATCGGGCCAACGTCGGTTTAGCCAGTTGGAAAGACGTCGGTCCGACTAGTTGGATCAACGTCGAACCGGTATGTTTGTGCAACGTTATCAAACTACGTTGGGCCAACGTTCCTTTTCTGATGTTGCCTAGACGTTCGCTTTTCCATCGGGCCAACGTCGATTTAGCCAGTTGGAAAGACGTCGGTCCGACTAATTGGATCAACGTCGGGCCGATATGTTTATGCAACGTCATCAAACTACGTAGGGCCAACATTCCTTTTCTGATGTTGCCTAGACGTTCGTTTTTCCATCGGGCCAACGTCGATTTTCAAGTTGGAAAGACGCCGGCCCAACAGGCTGGACAAACGTTGATCTGACGTTGGCCAAAGTTCGTTGTCTAGACGTTGTTCATTTCATCAGCCCAATGTGGATTCAACTTCGGACAGATAGGTCGAGGTGCATTTTAATTTATATGGCAGCATCTGTTGAGTATTCGTTACAGTGTCTTGACTTAACTGCAAAATATGGATAGAATTAAATTTATATATTGGCTTGTGTACTGCGTTGATCAGGTGCCCTTATATCTCATGAAGACTATATAAAAAAGAATAGATAGTATCGTAGATTAATCTACCGTTCCAAAAGAAATACCTAATACAACTGTTTACTTCATCTTTCATTTTATTACTATGAATGAATGTATATACTGTAATATGTATATATAGTCTATATCAGTTAGGCGTAATACACTAATGGTTGTTTTATATTAAATATAAAATAGCATGATATTCTGTGCATTAAAAAAATCTGAATATCGGAGCCTGGGTCATTGAGACATTACCGTACGCGGAAGGAAGTCCAAGGTGAGTAGAGCCACTGTATTCGTGTGGTTTTATGCATATTTTGATCATTAATATCAAAACCATATCAAATTAAGTAGGCTCACAAAGGCCTAAATTTTAAAAATAATGATTTAGTGTACAATTTATAACTATTTAAAAAATATTTTTCCTCGTGTCTAAAATTGGGAGGTTCAAAAAAATTAAATGTAAAAAAGAAGATTTGCGAACATTAAGAAATCGTTCAGTCACTGTCTGTTAAATCAAGCTGAACTTCGTCCTCTTGTGCTGTAGCTGAAAGGAAAAAGACAAGAGGTGACAGATTCGTAATGTTCATAAAACCTATTAGTGGCCTAATAGTTCAATGCATCAGTTAAGGATCAAATAAATTCAACTAGAATTTAAATTATACAAATTGAAATGAACATTGACAGAATAATTTAATGATTAATAATTAATGCATTAACTTACCGATCAACTACTTATTTGAAATGATCATTAAATCGGTTGACAATCAAGTATTCAATCAATCAAACAATCAATCAGTCTATATTTAGTTAATTAGTTTAACTAATTACCGATACAAAAGTAAAATTCCAACGTATATGAAGTGGAAATGAAACTTACCTCTCTGTTTCTCGGCTCTAGCCTTTCTTCCCCCTGACCGGTCTTTGCTATATTTCAGCCAGGATTTAATTTTTTCTTCTGTTGTGGCTTCAGTAATGTCCCTCAAAGTCCTTTTGGCCGAAGCTAAATAAATAAAAGTTTAAATTGACACAACTA
>NW_022693913.1:376-1868 GCF_011630105.1 Anneissia japonica | reverse complement strand
GGTGAGGAAGGGTGGTTCTCTGGGCATGTTGTTCAGGGTAGGGTCAGCAAATCTCCGAAGCCTGGGGATTTTCTTGTTTTATGGGTCTTGAAAATACTATAAAAGCAATTATGTTTGAAAGAGGTCGCAACAAAACATTCCATCTGAGTCTGGGTTTATTTGCTGTGCATTATTTTGGTTTTAGAAATTTATTTTGGAGGGTAGGGGTGGAGTTTCACCCGAAAAGAGTTAGGATTCCTAGAAAGGAGGTGTTTGCCTTAACTATAACCACCCCTACCCCCCTCCCCAACTGTTCTAAATTGCGACCAAGGCAGTTCCTAGCTTACTATGCATAATGAGATATATGTAATATAATATTCAAAATGTCTCCCACAAGAAATAACCTTTTTTCTGAATAACTGAAAAGTTGATTTTTTTTTAACATAACACTGTTACAGGTTGCTATATTGTTTATGTACGGTATGTATTTAGGCATATCTTAATTACGGTATTCATTTCTTCTGTATTATTCAAATAATCAAACAAAGGACATTTGTCATTACCTTTTACAATTTTTGACAAAATCAATGAGCCAAATGCTCTTTTTTCTCCTCGGCCCTTCCAATTAAATTGCTTTGACAGATCGTTTGTTAATAGGTGGCCCATCATTTGCCAATCACGTCTGTAGGAGTCACTCCTCCCAGGCTGCACAGCTGTAAAACCTAATTGCCGAATGATAGACGAATTATAGTAATTTCAAGTAACTAACACTTATTATATTTTGATTTTTTATTATTCAAGTAAACATTTCCAATTTTTTTATGTGTGATTTTAATGTAATATGATATGACATCATAACATAAAACCTGATATCATGGAAAAATATGATAATGTGTTTTATGATAGAACACTAGAGTGTGTGTTTCATTTTGGCAGTTACAATTTGATAGCTATACTAGGCTTATCTAAAAAAATAACTACCGGTACTACAGAATATTGTAATTGCTGTGTTCCCCGAGTTGCTGGAATTTAAGTTAATGCACAGTAACATATTATATTATTTCAGTTTTATAGATCATATCAGGGAAGATTGAAATTTAACTGCTCCCTTTATATGTATTATATAAAAAGGCGCTTCACATTAGTGATTTAAATAATTGAAGGTCTATTGCTAGCATATAACCTAAATATAACTGTCACTTACCAGAGCTTTCTGCTTTCCCTTTTCTCCCAATGTGTCTTCTAGTTCTTTAACCTCCTCCATATTCTTCAAAGGAAAGTTAAAAGTTGTTTCCACAACATCGAAGTCTGTTTTGGTTTTCGATATCAGTGATTATAGTAAGATAGTGTTTTGTTTGACATGGCCTTTTATTTCACCCACCAATGTAAACAGTTCTTGATAAAAAAAGAAAAGTAATGAAATTTCAGCATCTTTTAATGAACTGGACAAGTCTCTTATACACATCTAGATGTGTATAAGAGACAGTATATATATATATATATATATATTCTT
>NW_022693913.1:0-304 GCF_011630105.1 Anneissia japonica | reverse complement strand
CTTTGCTTATTTTAAATGAAAAAAAAAAAAAAAAAAAAAAAAAAGCGTAAATTCTTAATAAAATGTTTATTGTTGTCCTTTAAATAATAATTGTTTTACTTACAATACATAATGTTTACATAAGGTACCGTAATAAAAATATATATATATATAAGCGTCACGGCTTAAAAACTGACCGTCAAATAGACTCAGCTGGCTTTGGCTGCTTGTAGCACTGCCTCCTGGGGTTTCTTCATTCCCCTGGAAGTAGGGTGGTGATGGCAAAGTTTGTCTGTTTGTTTTGCTTTTCTTTTTAGAAGGGGCT
>NW_022693912.1:0-1416 GCF_011630105.1 Anneissia japonica | reverse complement strand
GTAATCTGGTTGTATATACAATATACAGGACGGCATAAGCCAGATTAGGATTATATAACCCTCGCGTATTGCATTTTACAAGGACAGTCACCAGTCCTACATATATGAATATGATGACAGTAGAATAATGGGGTGGATTTTTAATAATGTGGTATGAAATTTGTTAGAAATTGATCGTCTCCGGTGATTGTAGATTGTCTGTATAATATGAAGAATGTTATCTATAGGCCTGCAGGTGTACAGGACATAATAACGTTACTTTTTCAGGTCCCAAAAACACCCAAATTAATGAAAATTTAAATGAAATATTCCTGAATAATGTGTTTGAGAAATCTATTATGTAAAGACCCTCAAAATGCTACTTTGTCACTTTTCTCACAAACCCCCTCCAGGCCTCTGCCCCTGGACCACCAAATTTCAAAAAGTCCAATTTTTAAAACCTATTATTTCACTAAAATCGTTCCTAAAAATTATCGCGAAATGGTATAATATGCATAACATTTTTTTGCCCGCTCTTCTACCCGTTGATTTTTTATTAATGTGCTACGAAATCTGTTGGAAATTATCAGCTTCAGTGATCCATCTCATCTTTAGGCCTACTGATGTAAAGAACATGAAAAATTACAATTTCACTGTGGTGGATTCAAGGGGGGAGGGGGAGAGCCACCTAATATTATAAAAGAAAAATCATAGGCCTAATTAAAGTTTGTCTGAGAGTGCCATTTCCGGCCATTTTGAGGTGCCTTAATCATAAATTTTCTTACCTAAGCCCCAACCATGGTGGGGCTGAGGTGGTATTGACCATCTGTCGGTGCAAGTTCCTTCCTTCACCCCCACCCTATATTTTTCCTGCTTTACTGTAGGTCCCTCAAATAAATGAAAGGTAGGTAGGTAGGTCCATCAAATGAATGAAAATTTAAATAGGATATTACAAATTATGGATTTTAGAAATCAATTAAAAAAGGCCCTTAAAATGCTAAATTGTCAGAGCTTCCAGAAGATTCGCCCCACCCTCGCAGAGATCCCTAGGCAGTCGCCCATCGTAAGGTCCACTTCGGTTGTAAAACGCACCTCCCCATCGAAAATCCTGCCTACGGGCCTGGCTATAACAATAGACACCCTATGCGATTCTAGAGAAGGGTTTATTCGAAGGAGGTGTTTGAATGGAAGCGTTTATTTTTTGTGTAAAAGGGATAACTGATACCATTTTCGCTAAATTTCAAACGAAAATTTTCGAGAACCTGGCATATACCACCTAATTGCCTAGGCATTTCGCAGAACCGGTGACCGCTGTCAGACATTCCAACCCCTCAACGTCCAAAAGCGGGACACATTGATTCTTAAAGCAGGACTTTTTGTTCAAAAGCGGGACACACCGTGATTAACATTACAGATAAATTGTATACATAAAAATAC
>NW_022693911.1:0-1187 GCF_011630105.1 Anneissia japonica | reverse complement strand
CTCGATTTCTTTTCTTTTGGTTTTTGATTCTTCGTTCGTTTTTTTTTTTTTTTTGTGCACTTGGGCTGTTCATCTTAGTGCACGTATGATTTTATCATAGTATGCACTATAAAAGTACAGTATTACCATTTACAGTAATGTACTGTATTCACACTGTTCTTTCAATAAGTTCATAGTTCATATTTTACATAATATGTAAGTTCATTTTTAATTTACTTGTACTGTAATGTTTATATCATATACCAATATCAGTGTTTTGTATGTTCTATTTTTAAAATTAATATCCTTATTAGCACCTGAACACAAATTTTGACTGTACAGGTCTCATTGTATTGTCAACAATAAATTTTCCTTAATTCCTTGAACTTTTGTTTATAGGTGATTAAATACAAAACCATCCCTCTACATTGATTATCAGAATTGGTTATTGGATTCACAATCTTCTAAGCCTAAATTAACTATTGATTATGTAAGTATTACAGTTCATGCTGACTGCAGGTGAGTCTCACTTTAAGACAGACTTAGATTTTGGTTCATTTTGTTACTATAATCAATAACAAAGCAATGCATATTCCTTCCGTCTGCATTGTTATCACTTTATTGCTACAAGGATGGATTCATCACAATTACGTATAAAATATACTGTAATATATATGCCATACGGTGCATTTTGAGTTTGAATCATTCTCTTTCAGGTCAAATTTATCGGGAATGCCATGGTTAAGCGAGATGAATTGAACAGAACAGAAATACAATCAAATAATTAACAGAATATATTTCTGTAGCTCCTCAACAGTGAGTGATTGTAACACAAGAGTCAGGGACAATTGTCAATCCCCTATCAGAGAATATAGTATAGCAAGAGGTCGAGGCCGCTTGCCCTGATTTTACATGAAAGCAACGAAACGAAAAAGGGGGACATCCCATTAGAAATATTGTTTGAAAGATTTGAACCTAAGACAGAGTATTACAGTATTAAAAGATGAACAGTTTAACCACCAAGTTAAAAGCGAATCCTAGTCTGTATGATATACATCAAAACACTTACCGCAAGTCTTACTGAAGAAAACATCTTATAAAATTTCCAATGTACAAATGTTTTTCAAAAGATTTCAAAGCAAATACTGTAGTCCAAATTAAGGAAGATATGGGTCAATTCACATTTAAATCGATAATTAAATTGTGAA
>NW_022693910.1:0-697 GCF_011630105.1 Anneissia japonica | reverse complement strand
GGGGGGGGGGGTTGCTGTAGAAACTTAGCTATCGTCTTACTTTAAGTTGTGAAAGTAAATCTGGTTGGAGAAATGATGGGATGCATCATAGGCTATGCAAGCCTACGAAATATGATGCCATGACTAGATAAGATAGCCCAGTCCGAAATGTAGCAATCCTATCAGAGGTTGCATTTTTTTTACTATATTTAAAAAAAATTGGCTATGATATAGAGTAGACATTGATAAATCAAAAAAGTATGTGCAACATTTTTTTATTCGTAAGGGGGTTTGCCAGCAGTTTCAAAATGGCCGCCTTTTTTCTTACAATTGTCACTAATATTGTAAGTTTATGTTATTAAAATGCAGTATTCAATTGGAAATCCACTCATAAAAATGACAGTTACAGTTAGTAGTAGTTAAATATTGTACACATTTTTGAGCTATTACAATTTTGAAATGGCTGCCAATTTTATTTTGGCCTATTAGCATACATATTAATATATTAATAACCGATCTGTAACTGTAAAACAAAAACATGTGATAGAGCTAGTTATATGCAATTGCAATATGCTGTTAATGGTTATTACCATAATTTATATGTGATGTACCCTTGATGATTTATATAATATATATATATAACATATTATTTTACACCCTTTATTATTATGTTATATATATATACTGTATATGTACCCTTGATGATTTATATTATATA
>NW_022693909.1:0-914 GCF_011630105.1 Anneissia japonica | reverse complement strand
CGCAAACAACAGTTGTGTACGGACTTTAACCCACTTCAATCAGTTACAGGACAGGATTTGGACGTATTAGGAACTGTAATTATTTCTCTACACATTGGAAATACCCAGTTTCAGCATAGATTTAGTGTTATTCGTGATGTTCGCCACCCGATGATTATTGGATGGGACTTCTTATTGCAGCATTGTGCATCTATAAATGTTTGTGCAGGAAACCTAAAGCTACATGGCATTGAATATCCCTTAATTCGGCATCGCCAATTTATCCCATTGTCATGTCCAGTCTCGACGCTATCGTCTTGCGTGATACCACCTAATTCTGAAATGATCGTCAATGTTAAAGTGGAGAAACCACAACATTGCTTAGAATTGGAATCTTACCTAGGTGTTTTAGAACCACATTCAACTACAAATTTTGTGCCTGCTAGGACTATTGCAAATGTTTCCAAGGGGATTATACCGGCATTAATAATGAACCCAACAAATGAGGAAATGCATGTTTCAGCTGGAGTTTCTGTTGGACAATTTCATTCCATGACGGATAGAAAGGAGGAGCTGTATTGCTTAGCCACGTCAACTGAAGAAGACTCTCCTGATTTGGAAAACCTATCTTCTTTACCTACGGTCGATGTTACCAAAACTAATTTGAAGTCAGATGAGGTACAACAGGTAAACAATCTTCTCTTTCAATTTTCGGACATATTCAGCTCACACAAATCTGATTATGGATGCACCAACATAGTTAAACATACGATTCCCACGGGAGATGAGCGACCAATCAGACAACGAGCATACCGTGCCTCCCCACGTATACGTGAGGAGATACAAACACAGGTAAATGAACTAATAGATAATAATATTATTGAACCTAGCCACAGCCCATGGGCCTCCCCTGTGGTAATGGTAAAGAAGAAGGA
>NW_022693908.1:0-1620 GCF_011630105.1 Anneissia japonica | reverse complement strand
ATTTAAAGCAGTTAAGATTGATAAAAAATAAATAACAGATCTATTTGATCTGGGAGCTGCAAAAAAGTCATCCTCAAAACACAGAATGAGGTGTGAGTACAGTATTTTTATAGGTAAGCGGGTATAGAATTAAATTTTTATTAATTATATTCATTTTATTATGGAATAAATATTAAAGCATTTTTAAATTTTGTTTTGTGCTACTCCTTTTTACAGAGATATGTTAAAATATGTAGTCGAGTCGAGAAAACACACAAATTTATTCCGTTGACTAATAAATTAATAAACATTTTATAACAATGGAGTATGTAGTAATACAATTATATTGTAGTCAGACTAATTGAAGAAATAATCACTAAACAGAGTTTTTAAATGTGACATTAAATTATGATGATGGTGGTATGATGATGATGATGATGATAATGATGTTGATGATGATGGTGGTCATAATAAAGTTGATGAGGGTGGTGAGGATGATAATGATGATGAGGGTGGTCATAATAATGATGAGGGTGGTCATAATAATGATGTAGGTTGGTGATGATGATGATGATTATGATGATGATAATGATGATGGTGGTGGTCATAATAATGATGAGGGTGGTCATAATAATGATGGAGGGTGGTGATGATAATAATGATGATGATGATGAGGGTGGTGATGATGATAATGATGATGAGGTTGATGAGGGATGGATGCTTTGAATTGATCGGGAGTTTATCACAAAAGCAAAATTGTATGTTATTAAAATCTTACCTTTAGTCTACGATCAAGGTGAATTTTCACAGGAGAAAACTGCTGAACAAAATCCAGTAAATGTTGTTTCTGCCATTTGAGACGCAGCGATTTTTCACCGGCAAGAACAAATTTAGAGAGAAGCCAGATGACCCAACCTACATCATTTTCTAGCAACCATTTAAAAATCTGTCCAGAATATTTACCAAAAGTAATTATTAGGTTTGACCTCCACATGTCTTGCCCAGTTCTTTTTGCGGCCTTCATAGCTGTTTCTTCTTCAAACCATATTTCAGGGATAGTTTGCCTTTTCTCCTGTTTCACTATATCTTTGGCCTGTAAAGAAGCCTTGAGTACTGCTTCATGTGCATTATAAAGTGGTATTTCTGGATACAGATGAACTTTCATATGTCTGTCCAAATGCTGTTTCAATGTAAATTTTTTATTACATTTTATACATGCTAGAGCCTTTGGTTCATGAACTTTTAAGTGGCGGGTAAGACTTAATTTTTCTGCAAACTTTGCGTTACACTTTGGACATGCATGCTCTTTCTCCATTTTTATCTGAGGATGGAAGAAAAATACCAATTGAAAAATAATAATAATAATAGAATTTTAAATCTACATATCCCCACCAAAAATAATTCCGGGATCCCGACGGGATGGCCGTGTCCCGGCGGGATACGGCCATCCCGGTGGGATCCCGCCGGGATTTTTTTCCGCAATTCCGGGATGAGCGGGATTTTTTTCCGCAATTTCGGGATGGCCGGGATTTTTTTTTTAAATCGGGATTCAATCGGGATGATTCAATCAGAAATATCGGGATCCCGCCGGGATGGAAATATCCCGTCGGGATCCCGCCGGGATGGACAGACATTGCATCC
>NW_022693907.1:0-1547 GCF_011630105.1 Anneissia japonica | reverse complement strand
ATGGAGTATCGAGAGACCGCCCATAGAGGGCGCCTAATCAAATCACAGTGTGTCAACACTGGCGGATGTGTTGCATACTACAATCCCCTAAAATAAATAGGACTACGATTCGCCGGATATGCGTCTGACAAACTCGTGGAGATGGTGATTAGAATGCTATTTATATTAGGAAGAATACGCTTATGTGCTAGCCAGATATGAGGATTAATGATAGGATACAATTTAACATTTTTTAGCATGGTAGGTAAATGATGATCTATATGATTCAAGTTTTAAGTTTTAAAAGCAAAAAAATTCAGTAATCATTACACATTATGAATTGAGGCTGTATCGTGGCATGTAGCGTATTCAATAAGCAAATATTAGGTGACGCCTTTACTGCTTACTTTTCTTCTTTATATAAATGTATTTCTCAAACTTGATAAAAATTACGCTCGTATAAGAATGGTTTCCTAAGACCATGGAGGAAATATATTAAGATATATTTCCTCCATGCTAAGAAGTACCGGTACGGTGTTTTAAAGTTGCAAATCTGGACATTCAGAAATACACGGTACATGTTTCCGTAATCGATTAATAAGACGAGATGAAACGACCAAACTGATTTAGCACACTTTAATCATATAATATCATGACGGATACATACATTTACATTAAAACAATTATAGCGTTAAAACACACAAAATATACATTTTTCAAGGTGATATTGTAAATAAGGAATGTTATGGCAACACCGGAATAAATTAATAATAACCAGTCGTTTCGATTATGCCTTTTGGCTATGGCAAATTCAGTAATGTAAAAAAATATTCTATACCAAATAAAGCTGTAAACGGGATCACATAAATAAGTTATCTAGCCCTAGGTAATAGATTCAGTAAAACTCAGATATATTAGAAGGCCATATACTTTTTTTTTGTAAGAACACTGAGACTGAAATTGCTTGAAAAAAAAAAGAACAATGTAAGAACAAATTAAGGTTGAGCTAAAATTAAAAATGCGGTTTTTATCAAAATATCTACAAAAACAAACAAAAATTCTTCTGTTCTTATCTGTACCTTATGTGCAGTAGGTGTGACGATGTAATCCCCTCTATAATACAGTACAGTAATATACTGCTGCACAATAACAATTGTCTATCTTTGAAAAGTGTGTTAATAAGAACAAAATAAGAACATTTTGAGTCTAAAATCAGCCCCAAAAAAATTAAAAAATAAGAAAAATAAGAACACTGATCCTGGGCAAAATTATCTTGGTTCTTATAAAACAAGTTCTCGTAATCTCCGATGAGGGCAATAAAATAGAGACATTATAGTATATTGGCCCTAACGGCCGCCCATACAAAAAGGATCTTTTAATCAAACAGCCGAATGTTTCTGTCTACAATTCTACAATGTTTCTGTCTAGAGCTCCTCATCGGAGCTCAAAAAAAGTGTACGTACGCATTGACTCATAAATGGCCAGGGGTTAATCTATGAGAAACATGCACATAGGCAGACTGTACAAAGACCTTTTGAAGATCATTTTAGTATAAGAAAACTTCGATG
>NW_022693906.1:0-727 GCF_011630105.1 Anneissia japonica | reverse complement strand
GCTTCCGTATTTCTTGTAAAATAACGATCACCACAGTTTTCGTTTTAATGTATATTTTCCATTGCGTCTCGTTTTTGTTCTTTATTCTGTTGGCTGGGAGCGCACTACCTGCTTTAAGTGTGTGTAAACAATATGGGGTTTATTTAGTTTATGAAATTGCATAAACAATATGGGGTTTATTTAGTTTATGAAATTGCATAAGATGTATACAAAATATTATGCCTTAGTGAACACAATGTGCCTGAAGGAGGCGTATCTACTTTATTGTACATTTAAACGAATAAGTGAAGTCAACTATTTTGTCCTTGATGCATTCATAAGTCATATAGTAAATTTTTGTGGACGCTCAGTGGCGGTAGACGTATTTTCTAATTTTTAACGACTTAAAAAAAATCCCAGAAAAACTTGGCATACACTTAAAACACCTACACAAAATGTGTAATGAAAATAAAGGCTGACGCATTAAACTCACAATTTCAATGTGTCTTACAAAACCATTACCTACACATGAGACGCCATGACATTAAATCTCATTACAATTCAATTCCTTACATTAATATAACATCCGAAGGCGTAGCAAAACAGTAGCTGACTACGGCATTGAGTAGACTGGACAGAGTTAGGCTTAAACAACAACAAATATCCACAAACCGTTTCAGATACTCAACATTGTACATATAAATTTACATGATTGGACTGTATTAAGAATTTTTGTTTACTTACTAAG
>NW_022693905.1:0-927 GCF_011630105.1 Anneissia japonica | reverse complement strand
ACAAAAATAGTGTGTACTTTATCTTAGCTAGGCCTAACGTACCGTAGGTCTCTGTTTTTTTTTTTTTTCGTATTATTATTAATTTTGCTGGGAGGGGAAGGGTCAAAGGAGTGGGATTGTATCTTTTTCGGCCACCTTGACAGCACGATTATTTTTTTGGGAGGTTATGAGGTGGAGAAGTGGTGTGGTACTGACTGGAGACCTTTTCTCAAATTCACTATTGTTTTTAACTTTTAATTCAAATTGCAGCCTATTTTAAAAAAGTTCCCATGTTTTGAAGTGGGCGAGTATGTAAGTTGAATGGTTTTCTTTTTTGTTTGAAACATCCAAGTGTTGCCTAAGTTTGTTGTTAAATTATGGTCTTTTTTCGCCACTACGCTAATCCACTGCCTAAATTCAGGTTGTAAAAATCATATACTAAGCCACCGTAACACCATGTTTTGGGGACCCCTTTTTTTATTTCATTGACAGCTGTCTCTTATACACATCTAGATGTAGGTGCTTACTGAGTTTTGTATGCTTACAAAATTGCCAATGAAGGTTTTGAAAGATAGAGCTGGAAAGGTTTTAAAGACTATTTTGAAAATGGAGCCATGTCAAGAGGTACTGAATTTAAAAAAAAAAAATATTAAATTATATTTGGCAGCTTGAACTGGACCCACATAACAATGTACAATCTTTTCAAAAAAAGTGCTGGTGATGTTTTTTATTCGTAGAATTATAAATTTAATGTACCATAACTGATAATACAGAATATCATGATGTTGATGTGAATGGGGACCAACTAACCTAATAAAACTGATTTAACCAAAACCTCCACAATTAATTTACAAACAGTTGTCAATTATATTCACTATTAAAATTTTTTTCATCCACATAACTTAACAATATTCACTTTGTTTTCTTTCTAGGATCCTTTGCAGATGA
>NW_022693904.1:298-1324 GCF_011630105.1 Anneissia japonica | reverse complement strand
TCCTTTAATTCTTGTTTTTCTTTTGTTTTCGTAAACTTTCTCCTGAACGTTTGCAGCAGACTTTCATCCGACGTACGGACGAACGCGACGCTGCGCGTTTCCGTTCGCTTGCAGATTCTTCCTGTGAATTCTGTAAGTTTCTTCGAACGTCACCCTTGCCGCCGCCTCCGATCTGCTTTGCACAGCAATGGATCTGAAACGAAGAATAAAAAAAAACAAATGTTATTAATGTTTTTTCCTGCTCGACCTCCAACAAAAAAAATACCGTCCGTCATGTCCAGCATCAAGCAACCCATAATCGATGGATCTATTCGAGCGTACGCTGTCGACCCCCGTTATCTGAGCGCCAACTTCGGCAGCGGAGCGAACGACGTGCGCGGAAAGCTCTACCCATCGTCGGACAACCCCAACGTACAGGAGGGACAGGTGCTGCTGGGAAGGTACAATTCCGTGACCGCGCGGGTCGGTTTCGGGCCGGGACCGAACGGCATGAACACTCCGACGCATGACGACGTGGACGACGCGCGGAGGGACCGTCTGATCGAGGAGAGCAACATGGAAGATTACGCTGTGCTGGGAGTCGCCGGAACGGAGATGGCCGACTGGCCAAACGGCAAGCTCATCTCGGTGGTCACGCAATCTCCAAGCTGCTTGTTCTTCAACACCGGATCGCAGACCATACTCGACGGACAGATGGTGTGCGTGAGATACACGACGGCGGGAGAGTGCGGCGAGCACATGGCACGTTACAGGACGCCCAGATGGGTGACGTACGGCGTGAATCCTTCGTCCGACACGAATCGCATCGAGAGCATCCTCAAGTACGCGGCGCTGAACAAGGGCGCAGCGATCGCGGCGAACAACGACCAGTACGAACTTGCAAGACTTTCCTTGGTCGAGATATTCAAGAAGACGTCGAAGTTCGTGGCGGACGGTCTGATACCGCGCAACGCCATGTGGACGGACGACGGCTACGTCGGAGAGGATGCCGCGGAGGTGTTCGTCAGCGAACTGTCCGGGGACGAC
>NW_022693904.1:0-194 GCF_011630105.1 Anneissia japonica | reverse complement strand
AGCCTTGGCAGTCCGGTAGGATCGTTCTGCAGACAAACCATTAGCATGGATCGCTAAACACGACAGGGCGAAAGCGAAGACGTCATGGACACGGCGTACTCGATCGCCCCGTTTCTCGGGTTTCCCCCTGTCAACCTCAGGGAGGTGCTGGAGGGAGACCACTATCCGATGTCCGAGCTGCGGGCCATCAGCGG
>NW_022693903.1:0-591 GCF_011630105.1 Anneissia japonica | reverse complement strand
TATATATATATATAGGCCTATATAATAGGCTATATATATATATACATATATAGGCCTGTATATATTTATATATATATACAATTGCATGTTCCTTTTCTTTAACGCTTAACATTTGATGGGTTTTTTTTCATTCAAATTTTAAATTCATATAAATATATAATTAGGCAGTATAAATATGAAATTGAATATCCATTTGTTAGCTCATGACAGACAGTGCATATTACAATGCAATCAAGGAAAAAAGGTTATTTTAATGCTTTTTAAAACCCTTTTAACTAGAAAGTTACAGAAACCTTGAACCGGCCAGACCCTCTAAGAAACTAAACCCTAATAATATATAAATACTACCTTTATTCGGCTCTTAAGGGGAAACTCTTTTGTCTATGATTTCCCCTTAACGTCGCTTTAGTTTCCACTCAGCAACACTACTTTCGCCTTATGGTACTGTTTTTAACCACTTCATTGTTTTAGTTTCCCCCTATGGATACTTCTAAGCTCCTATATGCACATATATTTATATATATATTTATCTCGATAATTGTAACTTACAAAATTGTATATTGTTATTTCAGTGACTTCCCCTGCTATTGT
>NW_022693902.1:850-1067 GCF_011630105.1 Anneissia japonica | reverse complement strand
ACTTGAAATATGGCGGAAAGTCAAAAATTTCCACTAAGTGCTCAACTCGGCGAGATAAGCACTTTCGTCCAAAAAGTGACAATGTTAAAAAAGTTAAGTCAAAATGTTTTTTTTTGTTAGTCACGGTTACATATCTTGAAACAAACACTATTTCATTGAAAGTTTGAAGTTTTTCGGAAAAGTACTCGAAATAAGGCAGAAAGTAAAAAATTTGCAC
>NW_022693902.1:0-815 GCF_011630105.1 Anneissia japonica | reverse complement strand
AACTCGGCGAGATACGCACTTTTGTGCAAAAAGTGACAATGTTAAAAGTTGAGTCAAAATGTAATTTTTTTTGTTAGGCACGGTGAGATAGCCAAAAAAAAAAACACTATTGCATTGAAAGTTTGAAGTTTTTCCGAAAAGTACTCGAAATATGGCAGAAATTCAAAAATTTGCACTAAGTGCTCAACTCGGCGAGATAAGCACTTTTGTGCAAAAAGTGACAATGTTAAAAAGTTTAGTCAAAATGTATTTTTTTTTTGTTAGTCACGGTAAGATAGCCTGAAATAAACACTATTCCATTGAAAGTTAGAAGTTTTTCGGAAAAGTACTCGGAATATGACGGAAAGTCAAATATTTGCACTAAGTGATCAACTCGGCGAGATAAGCACTTTTGTGCAAAAAGTGACAATGTTAAAAAGTTGAGTCAAAATGTAATTTTTTTATTATTAGGCACGGTAAGATAGCCTGAAACAAACACTATTCCATTGAAAGTTTGAAGTTTTTCTGAAAAGTACTCGAAATATGGCGGAAATTCAAAAATTTGCACTAAGTGCTCAACTCTGCGAGATAAGCACTTTTGTGCAAAAAGTGACAATGTTAAAAAGTTGAGTCAAAATGTAAATTTTTTTCGTTAAGTTAGGTGAAATAGCCTGAAACAAACACTATTCCATTGAAAGTTTGAAGTTTTTCTGAAAAGTACTCGAAATATGGCGGAAAGTCAAAAATTTGCACTAAGTGCTCAACTCGGCGAGATAAGCACTTTTGTACAAAAAGTGACAATGTTAAAAAGTTGAATCAAAATGTAATTTTATTTT
>NW_022693901.1:0-1123 GCF_011630105.1 Anneissia japonica | reverse complement strand
AAAAAAGTTGCTCACTGACAGCTTCAATGCTCATATAACTCCGAAGAGTGAAATGCATCTTTAAAAAAAAAAAAAAAAAAACAATATATAGACTATAGGCTTATATTTATATTAGGAGTGCGTAGTTGCATCTTTAAAAAAAACCCCAATATATAGACTATACGCTTATATTTATATTAGGAGTGTGCGTAGTAATAGTATTCGTAGTAGTAGCATTCGTAGTAATAGGATTCGTAGTAGTAGTATTCGTAGTAGTAGTATTCGTAGTAGTATTTATAGTAGTAGTAAAGGTAATGGTGTGAGAATAACGCGTAACTCGCATCGTCATTGGGCTGAATTTGCGTATGGGTGTTGTCCGTGACTCTACTCTTCAGAAAGATAATTGGGTTCTTTAAAGTGCACACGAGCCAGATGTGTATACTGGACCTCAATTTCCTTATCTGAGAAGACCTGGGTGAGGAGCGGCTCGAACCAGCGCCGATAAGGCTGTATAGTTAGCGGCGCGCTCGGACTCTCGACTCACCAAATAGTAGTAGCAGCAGCAGCAGCAGCAGCGGCAGCGGCAGCGGTAGTGGTAAGGTAGTGGTGGTGGTGATGGCGGTAGTGGTGGTGATGACGGTGGCGGGGCGGTGGCGGTAACGGCAGCGGCAGCAGTTGCAGTAGTAAATGCAGAATAGCCTAGTCGTTAATTATACCTCAGTGATGTTTGTAGGAAAACAGTATAATTTTGATTTTTCAGAAATTTAATTCCGTTTTAATCGTATAAGATTGTTTGAGATGGTTTCTCTTGTGGATGTCTTTATAACTACTTCATCTCTTGCGGAAGCGAAGGATCGACAAGAAACAATAAATAACAAATTTTAAAAGCAAAAAAACCAAGATTTGATAAAATAATCTTCAGACATAATTGTATCTGCATCACACTAGCTATAGATGCCTGAGAATATTCAACCTAAACGTTGATTTTGTAATGCTAAACACGCTTCTACAAGACTAAGATGATTCATACTGTAATGATTCAAAATTTCGACGTTAAGACATGACGACGACTGATATACTATGCCCGGATCAGTCGTTGCCCGTATCAACAAGTACCCCAAGGTGGAGACCAGGCTTGTTTGGG
>NW_022693900.1:0-645 GCF_011630105.1 Anneissia japonica | reverse complement strand
TTCGCTGGCTCGTAGGCAGGCAAAATAGCATGTTAGAAATAGAGCTTTATAGAGAGTGAAATCATGACGCGAAGTGGTTGCGAATTGGAGGTTCTTTATTCATTTAGTGAAAATCTGTGTAGTGATTGGTAGCCGAGTGAAAGTGGCGGAATGCTGTAGTTTTAGTTTTGAGGCTCATCTACACAGAATGGTCAATTTTTTCGAGACTGTCGGATCCTCCATGTAAGAAATCTTGTGCATGAATGAAATTACACTAAGGTAGGTTTTAACGGTAATCTTCTTAATCTCAAATGTGTAGCGTTTCGACTTATCTAGGGTAAGCCGTGCTTCCATTTTACATCTGTCAAGCTCTACCCCAAGATGTAAGCTTTGTAGTTGATGCCACTCTTAAATATAAGAATGGAATTATGTTTGTTGAAATGTTCATGGTTCATTATTATAGAAGGATTGTACAGAACTAAAATAACATCATACTGTCAAATGACTAACCTTGAGCCTTTGTCAGGGAAGGTTTGGATTTAAACTTAAAATCACATCAACTTTTTAAAATGTACAGCAACAAAATATTACATGAATGTCAATGATTATATAGTACACACAAACTTTTGGAATAATTAATATTCCCAAATAAATGACTTATCAGAC
>NW_022693899.1:0-663 GCF_011630105.1 Anneissia japonica | reverse complement strand
GTTTTCTTTGTAAATTTGAGTCCGTTCTTGTGACTTTTTATGTGTTGGTCCTTAACCAAGTGAACCAGCGAACGCTGATGAGACGGTTGGCAATAAAAAAAAAAATAAAATAAAAAAAACCTTCCTCTCTCATCAGTTTTTATGCTAGGGTAGGGTGATAAACTAATATTTTTTTTTTACGGGGCCTAAATTGTCACTGTTGGTTTGATTATTGTCAAATATAAGCAAACATATGCTTTATCCACAGTATCAAATTTTTGTGATGTTCCCATATATGAGCATATGATATCATATTACACCCAAATATGGGCATACCACCTTTCTCGCTCTTTGTATTAAGTTACTTCAACCATACTACACGATTTACTCCTGAGCAGTCTCAGGAGTAAGTGTGCTACTTCCATGTACACAAGGAAGATAGGTCTGAACATAACTTATGTATCTATGGAGCATGTCCTAAAATCCTACATCATTAAGATGTTGACTAATGGCAGGCATTCCACATATGGACCATTGTTTTCTGCATGTCATTGTGGTATCAGCTCTTCTCATTCTGTTCTTTTGTCATTTTCTGTTTCTTTCAACCTTTCCTTAACCCTTGTTCATACTATCAAATGTTGTGTGATAGATATATGTGATGTGCCCATATGGTCATGATGATGT
>NW_022693898.1:0-1177 GCF_011630105.1 Anneissia japonica | reverse complement strand
AAGCAAGGAGCATGTTTTGCATGATGAACCACAAAGATGACTACCCAAATTACGGTTGTCGCAAGCGTTAGTTTGCCTCTTGAATTTAGATGGTACTAATATATCACAAAGGTTAGGTGGTCTGCGATAGGCTATGAACGGTGTATCCGGAAAACAGACCTAAGACGTTCTGTGGTCTGTAGAATGGGCATATGCTTCTGAATTATAGCCCTTAGTGGTGGTAACCTAGGGTGATAGGTAGTGACCAGTGGCAATCTGGTCGATCATTGACGTGGTTTGTACGTCAGTGTTTGAGCACGAGGTATGTCCTTTGCTTTTTTTTATAGCATTTTCAATGGGTCCTCGATGATAATTTCTATTCCGGAGATGTCCGGATAGTTCTTCTGTTCGATTCTGAAAATCTAAATCCGAAGAACAAATGCGCCTCATGCGCAATGCTTGGCTGTACGGAATGTTATTTGTACAGTGCGGGGGTGACAGCTGCTAGGGAGCAGGTACATATGCTTATCCGTGGGTTTACGGAAGAGATCAGTTTTAAGTGCACCATTTTCCATGGTCACGGTAATGTCCAAAAAATCTACACTGCTTGTGGATTGTTAGCAGTGAATTTGATTGTGGGATGAGCCGAATTAATGTTCAATAGGAATGTATCCAAACTATCTTCACCATGGGTCCAAATCATGAAGATATCATCAATGTAGCGAAGCCAAACATCTGGTTTCTTGGGCTGTAGGGAGAGGAAGTTGGCCTCAAATTGTCCCATAAATAAGTTAGCTAAGGATTGAGCCATTTTGGTGCCCATTGCTGTGCCATGAATTTGAAGGTAATGACCGTCGCCGAAAACAAAGTTATTATTGGTCAGAATCAGCATGATAAGTTCACGGAGATGTGATTTAGATGGGGTTTTGCCCCGAATTTGCTTGTAATTTGAAATGCACGCATTAACACCTTCTTCATGAGGGCTATTAGTATATAATGACGAAACATCAAGTGTAGCCAGAACAGTATTATTAGGTAAATTTGAAATTTGGTTAATTTTGCGGATAAAGTCCGTGGAGTCCTGAATGTACGAGGGGAGAGCAACAACATATGGTCTCAATAAATCATCCACATATTTTTTCTGTAGCAGTACCGTTGCCCGAAATAATGGGTCTGCCAGGATGGCCTGCTTTGTGGA
>NW_022693897.1:0-1616 GCF_011630105.1 Anneissia japonica | reverse complement strand
CTCCTGTGTTTTCTTTCTCTCAAGGGGTGGGGTGATTATAACAATGAAGAGTATGTCGTTAATTTGGAATCCGGGGCTATTAATTTAATAGGCGGCCTTGGTAAATGTAAATCTACGCTCATAAATTTAGGCTACTTGAATGATCTTTAAATCAATGTTGGGGGCTTGTGTTTTAAATATTGTGATTGAATATTAAAGTATTTAAAGTCAGGCTCTGAAGGAAAAAAAATTTTGATATGTTGTAGAACTAATTTTTCTAAGACAAAAAAAAAGTTGTTTGACGAAAAACTGGGGAACGGTGAATGAGATACAGATTTTTTAATATTTAAAAACTGGGGGAATATGGTGTAAAAATGGGCAATTACGCCCCTTTTCCCCCCAGTTTTTAAATATTAAAAAATCTGTATCTCATTCACCGTTCCCCAGTTTTTCGTCAAACAACTTTTTTTTTTTGTCTTAGAAAAATCAGTTCTACAACATATCAAAAAAATGTTTTTCCTCCGGAGCCTGACTTTAAAATATTATGAAAATCAACCGTAGAATTATGTACATCTGTGAACATGGAGGGTCGACAACTGGCTATCTTTTTTTAGATATTTTATTGATATGTCGTTTGTTGATCAAGCCACCTAATCGATGCCCGGTGCTCAATAAACTCAGGAAGCTGAACATGAATGTTGTGTCACTAGCCAATCAAGTTTCAGCTTTAAGACTCAACATGGCCACCTCGTCAGTCATCGCGACTGTACTGACTGTAAATCAGCGAGAAGTTGTTAGAACTCGTGTCATCTGGCGAAGCGTATCTATCATCACCAGCCATTGCGCCGTGCCGTTCAATTCGCAGGTCTATTAGGCAGTGATGACAGCTTCGAGAACTGAACCAACAACACTCATTACCGATAGTGTACTTTATATTAGGCCTCGTACAAAATAAGCCTAAGTACTTTGAGAACATGTTCGCTTCTTGTGAGAAGGCAAAAATGCCGAAGTCACAAGGGCATTCACCCCATTGGATTTTATTAGTTATTAATGCGCGACTTTTATTTAAAATAGTGCGCTGAGTGAAAGTTCAATATTGACATCGTAACATTTGATTCGAACAATAATAATGACGCACTCTTGGGTTTGCTAACGTCATGGACGTATGCCTATCATAATATTTAGGCTATACCCTGAACAGTGATCGCGTCAACAAGTATACCGTCGAAGGCCAACATTAAAATGAATTATTGTGCTATTTATTTAAATCACAGACCCTATATTGTTAAATCCATGTAACACATTACTTAAGCGACACATCTTAATGTTCTTTCTTTAAAGAAAATATACACAACTTCGAATATGCACAATTCCAAGAATATCGATTTAGGATTTTTTTTTTAAATATGCATTAAAACGTATGAGGCATGTGTTGACGCATTTTGACGAATGATGTTTTTTCAACTTGTCAGACAATAAGCGGGTAAAAATCGCATTATGAAACGCAAGCAACGCACAGTCGAGCGTGCGCTTGCGTTTTCGTTAATGCGTCTAAAAAGCCGGGCACCCACTGCGTCGTACGACCGTCACACGACAAATCCATCTCCGCTTCCTGTGAGCGCTAGACCAGCGCTCAC
>NW_022693896.1:0-1426 GCF_011630105.1 Anneissia japonica | reverse complement strand
ATTGTTAAATGTTTCTATAAACTGCAATTTGATTTGTGAAAATTGACCAAGAAAATGAAAAGTTATAACAATTTAAAATTTACAAATTTTATAAAATTTCATGTTCTTATGTAACATTAATCTGTCATTATGACAATGTTGGCATAAAGTGCCGTAAACGAAAATTTGAGTATATACAGAACATCTATTAATTTTTTTCTGGGAAGTGAGTCTCATGAACGACATTTCACCACAATTTTGGTAAAATTAATGTTGAAATGAAGAATATATTTCAGTCTAATGTTAGTGCAAAATATCATTAAGCCTTTGTAATCACCGCAACACGCGCGATTATCATGGCAACAAACACGCGCGTGGGTGAATCGTCACGTACCTGACGGTTTATGGTCTGGTTGCTATGGTTTTTGTGACGTTCAGCGTGTAGGGACGCACGTGCCCGTAGAATGTCGAGATGTGCGTCCTTCTGTTTAATTGCCTTGATTTCATTTAATCTTTTTAGAAGTCAAGTAACTTTATAGATTTTTTTTTTATGATTTCACTACTTTATATACAATTTCATATTATAACTATAATAATTTACTATTTTTGAGCAGTTCTTTAATCCTCGCTGATAGAACGAGAGAGCCCCTCTATGGCAAGCATTCTTTAATTAGGCAGACCTGCCATATATAACCTTTAAGTAGCTCCTGTTATTTTGCAAATAAGTGATATGTGACGACAAGCAAAATTTAATTATAATATATGTACATCAAAGTTTGTTCCTCTTTAAATTTGAATATGAGCGAGCCCTATACAAATCTTATTTTATTAATTTGATTATTATTATTTATAAATATTAAAATAGTATAGGTCAGTTGGCCGCAATATATAAACTGTGATTTGCTGTAAATGTTATAAATTGTAAGTGTTAAATGACATGCAGGATCTGTGATATATAACTTGTGTAACTGTGTAACGTACATTTTATTGTATTAACAGTTTCCCTGTTTTAATATTGTAATATGGCTGTACAGTATGTTACTTTTATGAACACACTGCAAGAGTATGTCCGCTGTTTTAAAAGCGTCGTTTCCAAAATAAAGTTATAGTAATTATATAATAGTATGCAATAGAAACAACAAATCATTTTTAAGATTATAAAACATCACCTTTATTTTCATTGTCATTCGTATTTATACAGGCTGTACAAACAAATGAAATTAAGAAGAACCGTTTTTTAATATTGTTTAGCGAACAACTTTAAAGGTTTAAATAATTTGGGTTTTTTTTCCTTATTTAGCTTAAATATTTTTCTAAACGCATCTAGGCGAATGAGAAAATAAAAATAAAATTTTAATGATGAACGTGTAAACAGTGTAACAATGCAATTGATAAATGCTTTAAATTGATATAATTAAGGAAGATACAGTAAATATATATGTATACA
>NW_022693895.1:0-2387 GCF_011630105.1 Anneissia japonica | reverse complement strand
AAGAAAACGAAAAAATATTTTTCAATCAGAAATCTAATTCATTCCCATTCCGTTCCATCCTACAATGAACTCGTTGCATAGCAACAAGCTTACTTCAGAAAGTTACAAGTAAACGGACGCGCAGCAGACAAGCGCGTGCACGACAAAAAGCAAAGAATATTGAAAGTTAAATTGCAGTAGAAAACACACGGACTGTACTGCACGTAAAAATATTGAAACCGATTAAAAAGGAAGGCAAGGAAAATAACGATCCATATAATATAAAAATACAATTTTATAGAATTAATACAAGGCATTTTGTTGTACTTACACTTTTCCCAGCATGGCTTTAACACAAGAGGTTTTCCCGGAACCCTCTTGACCAAGAAACATCAGTCTTGAATTAACAACTGTTATTTCACCGTTTTAAAGTGCATCTTTGAATGCTTTGACGGCATCGGGACCCCTGGCTAAAATCTCTGATGGAGTTGATAGTTCTAATTTATATACAAACATAACAACAATATTTAGTATTTTATTTTTTAATTATATTTTTGATTATTTACGATGAAATAAACCTTTTTACGATAATCAAAATGTGGAAATAGTAAATTAATTGTGTAGAATTTCAAATTAAAAAAAATAAATGTCAAACGTAATACGGGTGTATGATAAGTACTGTTTTAAATAGAGTTTAAAGATTTGATTCCACAGATATTTAATAAGTCAATCAACGTACTTTCAAGTAATTCTTTTAAATCTAGTTTCTTTTCACTTCTCGTGGTTTCTTCGTATCCTTTACATTCGTTTTCATCATACAAATCAAGAGGCGTCTTTCCTTCCTGCAATAACAGACACGAGCACGCGATGATTCATTTCATTGCAAGACAATTGAAAACCAAATAAACAGAAAACAGTGATATAGTTTGGTTAAATACTCAAAGATAATAATAAAAATAATATATCTAACGAACACTCGACAATGTTATCATCACGACATTCTAATTATGTTGTAAATTACCATCCAATTAATTGATAATAAACATTATTAAACTCATTCTTATAAAACTTGTTAAAAATCAACATTATTACTGGTATGAATTTTTTGTTTTCGATTTAATTTTGTTTGAATTTATATTTATTATGTTGGTTTTAATTAGTAAAAATGTTTCAAGTAGTTTCATATACAGTTGTTGTATTAAGGTCATTGACTGATATTCTTTTGATGCATTTCATTTTTCTGTACATTACATTATCTTTTATTGTCACCGACGCGCCAAAGGTGATATTGAGAATTGCGACTTCCTTGTGTTGCTCGTGCGTCAGCCACTGATTCCATAGACACCAATGTAGTGGTGTGCGTCCATACTGCAATGAAATGATAATCAACGTCAAGTTTGTTGAACACGCACAACACAAGAATATCAATTAACAAATATTACGCAAACGTAAAAGTACCTGAAATAATTTATAACTACCATAATTTATTAACGCCTACCGGTAATAATAGTGATACTTCAGTAATATTATAATAATCATAATAATAATATTGATGATAATAATAATTTTGATAATAATTATTATTCATATTGTTAATGATAATAAAAAAAAAACAATAATATGGCAATGCAAGAATGAAGTAGGTACCTGAATTAATGATGATGGTAATAAGTATTATGAAATTAATAATTATAGGATAATACAGCACCTGTACTGTATTAATATTAATGGTAATAAAATTGATAAATATGTAGTAATGGATTGTGGTTTATTTTTGTTGTATTAATAAAACAAATAATAATGGTCAAGATTGTCTCCCCTACTGAGCGGAAAATATTTCTCAACCAGTTGTAAATAAAAAATCATATCTCAGTATTATAACCAAGAATATTGCTAAATTAGAACGTGATGTATTGAATGTGTTTGTAAGTGAATTAATGTTAATTTGTTAGCAATGAATAAAGTGTTGTTTTCTTCTACTGTACTCACGATGTCTTTCGTGTTAATCTTCTTGTTGGTTTTTCCCAACACGCGTCTTATTGCTGACACGCGTGCGAAGGCCGCCAAGAAATGGAGAATAGTGAAACCAAAAGACTACAAGACAAACGTAGAATATGATGAGAAAGAAATAATAAACAAAAACAAGAAACTATACACACACCACATATCAACAACACATAACAACTCACAAACATCACACATACATTACTTATTACATTCATCATTATTAAATACTAATTATATTATTTAATATTTTTAAAATGTGGTTTTTTAGGCAAAATCGCGCAAAAAAATATTTGTATCAATTGGCCTATGTTTTACACACAACAGTAAAATATTTGAAAATCGGGATTTTTAGCGACAATACTTTTTGTGAAAAATATCAATTTTATTGTCACCAATTTATT
>NW_022693894.1:0-528 GCF_011630105.1 Anneissia japonica | reverse complement strand
TATAAATCAAGATAGCCGTTAACACAGTTAAATTATATATATACATCATCAAAGGCAAACAGTGTTTGAATAAAAGGACATGATAAAAATCGTGTAGCATTACTCTCAACGATTGTTATCCTATAAATACTAGAAATTGTGTAATAAAATTGTTTGGTATCCATAATGTGCATTAGGCATTTGCAAGAAGAAAATTCTCTTGCAAAATGCCCCTTGGGGCAGAAGATCTTTTTGCTCTATTCCTTGCTGGAGGCTCTGCAAAACTAGATGTTTCTAACAGTTGCATTATAGGGATATATATTATTAGAGGGATGTGTTAGTCACATGTTGATAACATTTCGATATTTGAACAATATCATGGTTAAGTAATTTTTTGTTGGGAATTACTTTAATCCTTGTTTACAAGCTTTAATATTACATTGCTCGTTGAAAATGACAGATAATCATGTGGAAATTTTTGTTTTGATATATATTTAATAACAATGAATAAAACACAAACGGCTGTATAAAAAAAGGAAAGGAAAAATA
>NW_022693893.1:0-1837 GCF_011630105.1 Anneissia japonica | reverse complement strand
ATTATCGGATGCTATTGGTTCCGTCCATCTGGCATCAACGTAATTTTTTCCCTGGTTGGTACCAATTGTTAAGTCTTCTGGACATCCTTCAAGTTGTGGGTCTTCATCATCTAAAGCTGATTTTGAAATATATACTTATACATATTTCGTTTCACTTCTATAAACTTTGATAATGTTAAGTGCATGTACCTTATTTTTGGGTTAGGGCCGTTCTAATTATAAACATTTTCTTCACGTATATCACCAATATTCAATTAACTAAATAAATAGAATCGGGGGAGGGGTACAAAAGTTGATTTGAACTTTATCATAACAAAGTATGCATAGAAAATACGCAAGACATACGAAGAAAATATAGGCCTATTTTTTTTTTCTCAACACATATACCCCAGTTTCAGCCCGCTTCCTGTGGGCCAGCTGCGGCCTGCCAACAAATTTGATACAGCTTGCCACATAAATTTTTAAAAAAATAGACTTTGGCCGATTTGGCCAGTATCAAGCCAATTTGCAAACGAAATGTAGACGAATTTCGCATGGGAAAATACAGTTTACTAAATCTCACAAAGTTGTAATTTACAATAATTTTCGAAATTAATTGAAAATTGATGATCTAATTAAATTTTTGTAGTAGCGTGGCTTTTTGCTGGTGACGTTAACGTTGAGTATTGACATTGGGATGGTAATGGTCGGAAAATTATGTGATAGGCCTATAATGCAATTATTATCTATCTGGGCATTCGGAAAGGAGTCATAACCTCGTCGAGGAACTCTGGCTCCTCGTTGGAATAAGCCTATTATTGTTTTTGGAATACTGCACTTTTAAAGAATTTTAGTCTGAAGGTGCCATTTTTGTACATCTAAACAGTTCCACTTTAAATATTTACTCACCCCAGATATGGTGCATACTTCTCGGAACATTGGTTCTCCTCGGAGAATATAAGCTGAATATTTTAGTAGATTTTCGTTTTTCCTCCACAAATATTTAGTGCTAGTGTAGAAAATTTTAGCGGCCATCCCCACCCCTTTATGATACCGCTCGTTTTTACAAAACAATGCTTATCATATTGATGCAAAAAAGTGTCACCAGACTCAAAAATCAATACTGTAGTAGGCCTATATTATGGTGACTTGTACAAGGTAGGGCAGTGATTAAAATAACACTACAAGCTAACAATGTGTAATAGGCCTATCCGAGATGAGTAGTAAAAACTTGCCTTATTATGGTAATCGTTATCATCATCATTAGTTTCATTATTGTCGATATTGTGATTATTTTGATTAGTTATATTAGATAATAATGATAATAATAATAGGCCTAATTATATTAGGCCTATTATTACTATCATTGTTATCATTATTATTATTGTCATTATTATTATCATCATCAGCATCATTGTTATTATGATCATCATTATTATTGGTAATGTTTTTGTAAACTAAAATAAAATTTGTTAAAAAGTGACGTCCTACGTAATATTTTGCACACGTAACGCTCATAATCATTGCAACTAAGATCGTTCCATCTGCCACCATACTGCTCTCTTATTTCAACACAGTCTTGATTTCCGGATTGGTTGGGTTGACCAGAATTAAAGTCTATAAATAAGTATAAAATACATTTATTATCCACCAAAACAATGATGCGACTGTAATAGCTGTAATTATGATGGTGCGCCTTGAGAGGGAAATAAATAATATATATAATAATAATCAAAATAACCGTTAATACTGTTATATTATATATAAATAATCAAAGCAAGTTAAATACAGTGTTCGAATAAAGGACACGATGGTACATCGTGTAGCATAGCTCTCAGCGAATGTTGTCCTGTAAATA
>NW_022693892.1:0-743 GCF_011630105.1 Anneissia japonica | reverse complement strand
TCTTCCGTCTGAAGACGCTGATCGTGTCTATTCGTTTGTTAATTTGTGTTAAAATAGAAAAAAAAATACTAAAATGTCATTCAGTCTATAATAACAATCTACTAGACAATATACTTCTGCAGATGAATATGAATTAATCTGACCAAAGTTCCCAACACGAGACGCAAAGATTTGCAGACGAGGGGGGAGGGGGGTTGACCCGGCTGATGTCCAAACGAGTAAAATGAGCGCGTGTAGGACTACAGCAAAATCCCGCAAAAATAAAATAAAGGGTCCTTTTTTTGCAGGTAAGTTGTTGAGCTCATTTCAAGTTCTAAGTAAAATCAGACCTTGCAGACATCATGGGTCACAAGCCAAGTTTTTCTTCCAAGACACACAGAGCAAGTAATCCCCTGGTGGATTTAAGGTGGAAAATCCCCCGGAATTTCCGACAATGTAGGCGCAGGCCTGTTAAATTATGACTGGGAAGAAAAATAGAACTATAGACTTATTACTCATTACGGCCCTAGAGAAAAATGTCATATGAAAATGAGGAGGGGGTCGTACGACCTTCTCGACCACCCCCCCCCCCTTGCATACACCCATGACTCTAGAATGAATTTATTTCCTGAGACAAATTCGTAAGGCCGGTCTTGGTGTTACTGAATTAGTTCATTTATATTTTAGTATTTTACGGCAAACAGTTGAATATCCTGCGCCAGTGTGGGCTACGAATCTGACCCACGAACAAATTACATCAGTTG
>NW_022693891.1:0-785 GCF_011630105.1 Anneissia japonica | reverse complement strand
TATGCAAATGCTAATACTATCGCGCGATTACACGCGTATTTTTGGTAAGCAGAGCTCAGGATGGTCCACACGAGGTGACGAATATCCGTCGAAATGCCGTATAAATAAACTGCAATTATGTAAATAACTTTCACAAGAACTTTACGAATATCTTAATTAATATTTTAAATTAGTTAATTACTAATTAATTAATAGATTGATATCATTGTGACCTTCTAACTACAATTTATTTAATATGTTTTAAATAATAAATACAAGAATGCTGCAACGAATTTTTCAGGTCAGAAATTGGCATCAAAAAGTAATATTTTTTCAATCGCGATATTCGTATTTGTCGGTTCATGGAAATAGCGACGATAAACATATAATAATTAGTTTATAGTTTTTATTATAGTTATAATAATAATTATATATATAATTATTATTATATACATATATTATTATTATTATATTTTTATTTTATATATATATATATATATATATATATATATATATAATTTAATAGACAAATAGGAAAAACCCAGAAACAACATGTCGCATGAATCGCGTAAATAATAAGCCTAAAACAATTTATGTATTACGTAAACGTAACAGAGGAGGAAAATCTGATCAGAATGAAGTAAAAAAAAACTTTGCCTCCACCAGGACCCAAACCCGTTGGACGCAAAGTTTCTTTTTTCATTATGATAAGATTTTCCTCGATTTTCCACGTTTAAATTATATATTATATATATATATATATATAAAATATATATATATTATATAAAATATATATAATAAATATA
>NW_022693890.1:0-726 GCF_011630105.1 Anneissia japonica | reverse complement strand
AACATGAATCAATTGAAAGTACTGTAGTGCTATCAGATTGGAACTGTATACTGTTTGTATGAATGCTGTTATCTATTTGATATGACATCATACCATACACTGTGTTGAGAAATATATTACCAGATATTATTGAGGTTTTTCCTTATATGAACATTTATCAACAACACATTTATTTTCTTTATAAAAATTTGCATTGACTTTTTGAATTGCATTGTATTGTACTTTACAATGCAATATGAAAAGAAGAAAATAACAGAACAGTACTTGCTGATAAATGATAATGAATACAGCAAAACTTTCATTATTTCTAGTTTCTTTTAAATTGTTTATGCTGGTTGACTACATTGATAATTTTTTTTAATTGTAATATTTAACACATGTTTATAAGTGGATTGGATTGAACTCTATATTCAGCTATGTTTAAAGCAGTTCTGTGTAGGTATATGATGTGCTACAGTGTTTCAATATTCATATGAAAGTTCAGATTTTTGTCATAAACTTCTTTCAACCTTGTGTTTACTGTTGTGTAGTTAAATGTATATACCCAGTGAGTGATCAGAGAGATAATGAAAGTGCTGATGGGATGCAACTGGCTGAACTGAGGTATATTAAAAATTTATTTGTTTCACCTTATTGGAATCATCAATTGCTTTACTTTTACTCATTAATTCAGTCCATATTACCAAGGTCTTCAAGCAGTTAAACAAAAATCAACAGGCATGGCAA
>NW_022693889.1:0-1048 GCF_011630105.1 Anneissia japonica | reverse complement strand
TCTTGAAATTTAATATGGCCGCCAAAAAATTAATTTTAGCCTATGTATTCGTATTTACAGCACATTTCACACCAATTGAATATCATATAGATCAGCTTGTGAGTTAACCCAATAAAACCTACTGGAAAATGTTCGGCATAGTACAAGAATGACCACTACCAGACATTTTCATGGTGGAAATAATATTTCCACTCCTTGCCAGATTATTATTAGCTGATGCAGCAAAACATAAGTAGGATATATAGACCGACCAGGAAATAGGTGTGTTATTTATTGTCCAAAAGAGTACTCAATGTTAAAAAGAGGTTTCCTGTTTTTTTTTTTGTGAACACTTAAGCAAACTTTTTAAAATCACGTTTCTACAATGAGTCTTTTGGCTTGATTAGTATTTCAAATGCATTAAGAGTCAATCAGTTAATTGATTGGATAAGGCTTTTTATTATCGGCCCTCATTTATGATGTAACCTTACAAAACAAAAACAAAAGCATAAACAAATAATGTGTTCCGCCTTACACGATAGATAAACTGATGAAAACATTCAGTTGGAAAACTAGGAGGAAAAATACAATGGAAAATACTGGGACATAGCCGGGGGAAATAACTGTTGGAAAACAGTAGAAAAATAGCTGGATGGAAAAAAAAATCCTCTAGTGGAAAAATCTGAGGCGAAAATTAGGTGGCAAGTGCCATAGTGGTATTTTCTTTGAATTAAAACCTAAAACCTTCGATTAAAAAAAAGTAAATAACTGTTTTGTATGGTATCATAGCAAGTGCAGAGGGAGAGAGATAGATGCAGATATTAAACTTCGTTTATATTAAAGCTAGTTTTAGCATAAATGAAATTATGTAAACATAATTCAAATATTCAAATTAATGGTGTGAAGACACTAATATCGAATAGACCTCATGTCTATGAGATGGCTAATTATCATTTTCAAATGATATATAAACATATGTAAATATTTGAAAGGAAAAGAAACAGAAGAAAATTAAAGAAAGAAAAATAAAGAACGGAAAGGAAAAGAAAAAACTGGAAATGAAATGAAA
>NW_022693888.1:0-1351 GCF_011630105.1 Anneissia japonica | reverse complement strand
TAAAAGCAAGCTTATATCAGAATGACAAACTTTGAAATACAGCACTTAATATTACTAAACCAACACGGTGAGGAGTGGGGTAGGTAACACCTATACTTAATCCATGTCTTCTGTAGAATAGCTAAGATTTATAATTATAATAATATCAATGGCTAAAAAACAAGTTTCCTACATAGCATATTTGGTATAGAACACATGCATATATAGTACAGGTGTACTTGGCAATATTTTAATAAAAATGTATACAATAACTGAACAATAATCTATACTTGTGGGGTCTCATTTTGATCAATGCAACCATCATCTAATTATAATATATAGCACCATCGAGTAACAATTTATTACCTTAATTATAAATTGATTCATTATGTACACCTAAACTTATTAACACAATTACATTTATATTTGTTTGTACTGTCTTCGTACCTATTAATTATAAATTAGATGGAACAATAGATGCCTTAATATGCTTAATAGTTGTGAACATGGTCCTCACAAACATCACAAGTTCACCATATTGTATCAAAACATGGTGGGGTCCAGTTCCTATAGAAACATTCCACTATTCTCTTCATCATAGCATAGTCATACGTAAAATTACATGCAGTTGTTACAATGTTGTTGATGAAAAATGCTGGGAAGCAGAATTTCATGGAGTTATCGATATTGTGTTGATAGGGGAGAAATTGTAAAAATAATGTTGAAAATCATTATCAAGATTGCGTTGATCATTGCTGAAAAGCAAGTACAGTAGTTCAATGTAATTATAAAGACAATGTCCAATTATTAAGTAGTTAAAACTAATGCCAGCACCAGAAATTCCCCGACGAGAATTTCAATATTATCAAAAAGGAATCACATGGCTGGGACTGAGGTGATTTCAAAGATAAAAACCTCTAGTTGCCTGGAAATTGCACTCACAGACTGTAGAAATATGTTTTCAAAGCAGTGTTTTCAATAGAATGACATGCCCCAGATACACGCTGCAAATGTTTAGAAATCATATCAGCCTCCCTCACCCCCTTCAGTTTCCCCCTCCCCAAGTCCATACTGTATGCCATTAGATACAGTGAGCTACACTAGAAAAAAAATAGGTTTCTTTTTAACAATGTCAGAATTGGTCGTGTTTCTATTAACAAAAAACTTTCTATGTATTGTTGAAAATAATCATATTATATTCATATTTAAATTTTACTGTAAGTACTTAAAATCGGCCAGAAAAATTATTTATTTTTAAGCAGTGTTGCGCTGGTCGAATGAAAATCTTTGGCAGGCCGGAGTTGGCTGGTAGGCCAACGGTTGAATATGGGCGTATAGACGATGTTGATGATCAATGCTGAGAGTTCTATAC
>NW_022693887.1:0-641 GCF_011630105.1 Anneissia japonica | reverse complement strand
GGCTGGCCTAGACGAAGACGAACCATATAGGCTGGCTGGGTACGTGTGTGTAGGCGTAGGCGTAGGCCTAGCTCAGATATTACAGGAAATGTAGGCTATATGTTGCTTTTATGTGTATTAAACCACACATTCAAATCAGTCAGTAGCGATGAGTGTACAGCACATTTCCTGTTGCCGCACTGTGGTGTGGTTGATGACGAGGAGTACGTTGGTGTTAGCAAGGTCCACATGGCAATTTTTTCCATCGACACAGTAGCTTTTTAGCATTGCTCTTGGAGGATTAACTTCCTTACATATGCATTTGTAGCTTTTCGTACTCTACACTTGGCTATCCTAGGCCAACCACATAGGCCTAGTACGTAATATGTTAGATCAGATATTAATTACATAAAATGTAGGCCAACAGTCGTATTTAATGGGGGTGGAGTGGATTTAGTTTTTTCGCGATTTACCATGTTGTCCATATATGATGAAGATAAAGTTCGTGTACCTATTGACTGATGAGACTGCCATAGTCCATGATTAAAGTGCCTTTCATTTTCAATGGGTACATTCCATTCCAACCATGGAATAACCAGTTGATGGATAACCCAGTAATGGGTAGACCTTGTGCCAGTTCAGTGCAACATTACAGCAATAAC
>NW_022693886.1:0-1139 GCF_011630105.1 Anneissia japonica | reverse complement strand
GCCAGCTGCCGTCTGCGCTTTTCGAACGAGACGAGCTTCGCGACGTGCGCTATGCAACCGAGACTAACGGTCTTTGGAAGGGAGGCGTATTGGACGCACGCTTCTGCGTACCTTATCTCCTTTTCGATCTCCACCCTCAGCTTGTCGGCGGCCGATCTCGCACGCCTGTCGACGCGCCTCGCGATCTCGAACTCATCCTTCTCGGCGACTTCCGGTCTCGTCGACTGGCGAGAGTCGAGACGCGGGATTACTGGAGGCGCACCACGGCAGATATCCTCCTCGTCTTCCGTACCTTCGTTCGCGATCGTCGTGACGAGATGGTGGCACTCCTCGTCCGTCTGCTCCTTCCTGCATACGAAACACCGGTATCCGACGTTCGGACAACAACCGATGGGCAACGCCGGTAAGGTGCCCACGACGACCACAAACCTCCAGAGTGCCGACAGGCGCCTCGATATCACCGTCGAATGCTCGCTCGTCCAAGGGAACAGCACGTGTCGCGCGAGCACGGCGTCGAAGTCGGTCATGGTGCAGCACTCCGTCGTGACCGAATCCGTCCCTCGCAGAAGGTGTTCCGCTAGAACTAAGCATCTTGCGTAGAAGGGAACGACGTCGTCGTCTGTGCCGCTTCCGCACGCAGCTTCCAACCGTCGTTGCAGATCCACAGACAACTCCTGCAACGAATCGTCTAGGTCGTCCTCCTCCTCCTCATCCTCCTGCTCATCTCCCTCGAATAATTCTAGACGGCGGTCAGCGTCGATCGCCCTCCTGTCTCGCGCCCACCTCGACCATCTCCTTCGCACGCGCACTTCGAGATTCCTCCAAATTTCGAAAGACATTCAGAAAACGGAAGTGACGAGTTCGCGTCTCTCCCGCTCGCGTTCTTCGCAGTTACGAACGATGTCGGCAAGCAGGATGCCTGTCTCTTATACACATCTAGATGTGTGCCGGGATCGTGTCCGAGATTGCGATCCAGTATCCTCTCGGCCAACTGGACGAGCGTATCCGTGTCCGTCCACTTTATGCTTTCGGCGTCGTCGTCGAAAAGCACGTAGCGCGCGTCTCCCCTTCCGGAGAACCCGGCATGGTCGTTGCTCGAAAGGAAGCAGATGGGAACCGTGCACTCGCTCGGTTTCAGC
>NW_022693885.1:0-1525 GCF_011630105.1 Anneissia japonica | reverse complement strand
ACCATTGGCGAGTGAGCCGTTCGAACCAGCGCCGATATTAGAGCTAAAGGTTACGGTTCCCCTGACTTTACCGCTCGGCCAATGAACTCGCCGTTAATAAAACATTCCATTCATTTATTGTAAACATTGAACGTAAAAAATATCTGGAGCTAACGAGGATTAAACGGGTGATCGTCAGCACAAGAAGCAGGAACAATAGTATTCAACCAACTTATCAATAGCTGCTTTTTATACAGTCAATAATAATAATTTATGGCCAGGCTCTGGAGCAAAAAAAAAAAGAAAAAAGAAAAAAAAAGAAAACAAATGTTTGTGTTATGTTGTACAACTGACCTTACTATGACACAAAGTTTATTTGACAAAAAAAGTAGGAGAGTGGTTGAAGAATTACAGATTTTTCAATAATAAAAAAAATAGGAGAAAAAGGAGCGCAACCACTCTTCTTGCCGCCTTTGCCACCAGTTTTTAAATTAAAAATTAAAGAATCTGTATAGACTAGAAAAAAAAATCTGAAAAAAATGAGTTAGGGGGAGTGGAATGTTAGAAGCAATCCACATAGCCAGATATCCTAATTAATCCCTTCTGGTCACCCTAAGCCCTGTTGAAACTTGATTTTACACCTTGTATACAAATGGCGGCCATTTTGAAAAATGGCCGCCAAATTTATCTAAAATGTGCATAAAATTGAAACTAAATAAGCTACAGATATGATTTTGGTGTCTAAACTCATAATTTCTAGACAGGCAACAATCCAGGCATATAAAAACTACTGTCATTCAAGCAAGAATGGAACATAATTAAAAAATAGGTGTTTATTTGTTTAAAAATAATCGCAAAATATACTTACTTAAAATGTACATAAAAGAAGAACGAGTATACATAAGCTAGTTTTTTATGTAATCCAGATAGATTTTTGAGCAAAAATAGATTTATTGACTAATTTTATCATTTTTACTGCGCTGAATTCAAAAAAGTTAGGTGCCATTTTTTTCCCAAAGTCATCGGCCGCCATTTTGAATTTCAAGATGGCTGACGCACCACATAAAACATGGTCATGATTGGTGTCAATGGAAAGCAGTGGCGGGTCCAGGGGGTTCAAATGAACCCCCCTCTGTGAAGAAACGTAACTTCACAGTTAACTGTTGGTTCCTGGCTTACAAAACGCATTACCAACCGTTTCTCGCGCATCGTGCGGGACGGTCCCACTTCAAAGTGATTTTGGATGTAACATGCGTGATCTTAAATTTGTCACGCATTTAGTCCATGCATGACGACGAATAATCACGAATTCAGGGAAAATATATTTAAAATTAGAAGAAATTAGTTGTATTAAAATTATAAAACAATCATGCAGTAACTTGAGTCATTAGAGAGCTCTCGTTATCGCGTTTGAGATTCAATTCTCCAAAAGCTTTGGCGGCGCGTGTGATTATCCATGAAGCTATTCAAAAATAACAACAAATTAAATTAAATATTTTGATAAATAATTTTCTCATTATAAATAAAAACAACGAAATTCCTTATA
>NW_022693884.1:4108-5139 GCF_011630105.1 Anneissia japonica | reverse complement strand
ATTTCAAAATGCTCAAAATCACTTTTTGACTAAATTAGAGCACGTCTTAGGTCATTTTGAGCATTACGGAAGCTAGAAATTACGGTATTTTACATATTTTGGGTTCCTGACATTGTTTTCACAAATTTCAATTCTTTTTGGTCATCTTTTGGCCAATAGCAATACCGTACGTGCGCTTCAAACATAGGTATCTTTGCGCGTATTTTGCCGCTATACAGTGAAATTAAGCTAAAATCAGACCTATTTTTAATCAGTTATAGCTCCTTAGGTTGAAAGGTGACCCCCCAATTTTTATTACATATTCTGAAAGCACATGAGTTGTAGATATGATTTTATAGATCATAATGACTGATCAGATATTGTGACGTCATCATATTGGCGTCTGAATTCAAAGAAAGTGAATTATAGCTATGACGTCATTTTTGAAAATACGCATTTGAGCGTATCTCGGTTATCCTTGATCTATCGTCTTCCAACTTTCAGTATGTTATAGCTGAGACAATTGTCTTTCATATAATTGACTTCTTTTTAAATTTTGATGACGTTATCATGGTCAAAGTAATTGTTTTTTCTGACCCCCACATTTTTCTTTCCTCAAAACGTTGAAGAGCCCATATCATCTTAACCATTCGTCATTTCTTAATCGAATTAAGTGAGCATAATCTTCAGGTCAAGGTTGAATGTCAGGTACCTTAATTTTCAGTTCGCGAGACTTTACGTGCGCGTACGCGTGCGTCAACATTTATATGTGCATAAAACCATGAATGTTTTTAATCAGTTATAGCTCCATAGGATGAAAGGTGACCCCCACTTTTTATTATATATTCTGAAAGCACATGAGTTGTAGATACGATTTTATAGATCATAATGGCTAATCGGACATTGTGACGCCATCATATTGCCATTTGAATTTTTAAAAAAATTGAATTTTTATTTATGACGTTATTACTTTTTATACTCGTTTGAACGTACTCGCTTATCTTTATTGATTGTCTCCCACCTGCGAGTATGTTATAGCTAAATCAATTCTC
>NW_022693884.1:3757-4091 GCF_011630105.1 Anneissia japonica | reverse complement strand
GCTAAATCAATTCTCTTTCGGGCGTGTCCTTTTATTTTTTATTTTGGTGACGTCATCATGGTCAAAAAGAATGCTTTTTTTGGAGCCTTCTCATCTTTCTTTCTTAAAAGATGGAAACACATTTAAAATCGAGGGCGGCAGACTGTATTTCGACACTATCAGACCGATAGTTCGTATACTGTAAAGGAAAAATTCGTGTGGCATTACCAACCAACAGGGGTTTTAAATTAAACTTGACAAGGTTTAAATTCATGTGCCATTACCGTCGGTATTCGTACTTGTGCGTTAAAATTTTTAAATTGTTAATATCACTTTTCAGATAATATAAAGCACG
>NW_022693884.1:2592-3750 GCF_011630105.1 Anneissia japonica | reverse complement strand
ATATAAAGCACGTTTCAGGTCATTTTGAATATTCAGAAACACTTTTACGCGCCGTACGCTCATTTCCACGCCCGCAGCACGTACTGAAACTGGAAATTACGTTTTGGTTACATGTGTTGGGTTTGTGACACTAGGGATTTTTCGTTTTGACTACGCGGCCAATCTACTACGCACTAATGGGGCGTGACGGCAACGCCAAGATACTGTTCGCGTACTCCTCCAAAAGTTGTTTTCGTTTTTAGGTGGCGCCTACGGCGGCACGACGACACCAGAGCAGACGTACGTACGACCATGGCTAACCTTCATAGAACTGTTGATAATCTTGCCTCATGCTACTCATTGGATGTAATCGACGATTTAGAATTCATGTTGCTGTCTGAAATTAACAGACCGACAAACGCAGACCTTGAATGGTGGAAGTACGACAAGTTTAAGCTGGAAACATTAAATAACGATGAATGTAATGCTTACTTCAGGTAGGTAGGCCTAGGCCCTAGGCCTAGTAGTATATTTTAGTATTTAGTATTTTTATAGCATAGGGCCTATCCTAGTTAGTTAGCCTAGGCCCTAGTTGTAATTTGCAATGTTATCCTGGGGGTGGGCGCCTGCCCGGTTGTAGGTGGCCACCATTACTTGTACAAGATACAAGTCAACTTTATTGTCAAAATAATACATTCTGAGATATTTGTTGTACATGACATAGAATCGTTCATAAACATATAGAGTGTTAAATATAGATTTCTCAGAAAATAAAAATTTTTGATTAAATAGATTACAAGCGATGTACAATGCTGAATTTTTAAAACGGTTTGTGGATATTTTGTTTTGTTTATGTCTAACCCTTCCCGATCTATTTATGATAATGTCTGAAAATAATGGATGGGATGAATCTTGCATAATTGAATTAAATTTCTTAAGTAAAGAATCATTAAGAATATCTTCCAAGGACTTAACGTCGGCTCCAATCACTTGATGTGACCCTTTCTAGGTGACCACTTTTGGGGTATGTAAATGGTGAAAGTCATACGTTTCCCAAGAAAATAAATCATGAAAATTTTAATGATGTTAGTTTTCAACTTGCTCAGTCATTGCATTTGTTTTTAAACACATCTAGATGTGTATAAGAGACAGAGATACGCTCAAATGCGTATTTTCAAA